>NC_089195.1:19212438-19507438 GCF_963930695.1 Labrus bergylta | reverse complement strand
CTTTTCTCGGAAAAAGCTTGAGAATACGGGTTAAAGACAAGGCAGAGAAGATGTAGTTTTCTGATACAGAGTATTGCATTTTTGGGGATTTGTTGGTATGTTTGGAAGGTACAACATCTTTGTCAAGACTGAAATACCTGAACCATCCATTTGATGGATGCCATAAAAGTCGACTTTCATATACCTAGGAAATAAATCAGAATGACTTTTCTTCTTTCATCACTAACAGGTACATGTTTGACAAGCTATCCATGATAAATAAAATGTTATGTTATCAATTTTTCATCTAGTGATATCATTAAGTCACTATATCAGTTAGTTTTACATCAAGAATCACTGTGCTTATTTAGAATTAGGCTAGAGTAGAGAACCCGTATGTGTCACACAGGAAAGCTACATACAGTAGTTTAATGGTGCAAAGCTAACATGGATGAAGCATGAAGATATATTGTTTATGTCTTGATGTGTATGGTGTTGCTGGGGAAATATAGAGTGGGAGGTTTTCTAGTTCTGTGATTTCCCAAGGGGCAAGTATACTAATGTTTTATTTTACAAGTTAATATGGGCATTAGTTTGAGACAGGTTTATTATTTCATTATGATTGTCTGTGGTTTAAAATGACTAAAGCAAAACTTTATTTAACTGTACCGGATAAATCAAGAGCTAATGATTGTGTTCAAGTCGATCATCTGACCAGTGGTGAGACGATACAAGTCAGCAAATTTGTTTTATCGAAGATGCAAGCAAATTAGCACAGCTCATTAAATGAGCTCATCAGAAACATCAAATGTGACCGACCAATTAAAAATTAACAGTTTGTTAGTACGAATTTTCATGAAATTCATTAATCTTGTAACTTCGTGAAATGTATTAATCAAGTCTGCCTACCACCTGTTAACACTCCTACTTTTAGGTGTCTGAAGCTGTAACTTATATGAGTGAAGCACCTAAGTAGTAGCAGATCTATGTTTGGATAGGAGCCAAGCATATGTTGTCAGCAACTGTTTGCTAGACAGAGAGTCTACAGTTGTTACGTATACAAATCAGTGTCATGTCATCTTTATTGTTTTATGGTGATGTACCCAAATGGAAAGGAATTTGTGGGTTGCACCTTTTTGACAGAATATAAGCAGCACTGTGAACACTGTTACTTTGTCAGCACTTTGTCAGTCAAGTGATTTGGAAGCGTGCTTGTTTGATGAAGTTGTCTGACCTCGGCCGATTAAACGGTGTTATAATCTCCAGTCTGTTTCACGATTTCTTCATTGGATTTATACAAACAGAAACAACCCCCACCTAACAGTGGCGTCAACGAACAGTCGACAGTGATCACTTCAGATCCAGGTAAGCAAATCATCTTTCTGCTTACCTGGAGGAAGTATTGTTTCTCTGTTAAAAGACCTGTTGGGAGCTGTTTCTATAATTATTGATTTATTTCATATTAAGATTGGACATATATATGTACACTGCATTTGATTTTCATTCAAAGTGTTACATTTCTGGACTATATGAGGTATAAAACTGCTTATGTCATTGTTATGTTGTCTATGTTATACATGGTATTACTAACACACTCATTAGACGACTTTCTGATACGACTTGTTCTGACATTGGGTGATGGAATATCTATGTGATGTTGTGAAAATTTCTATGAGGAACATAGAATAATCTGCAGTGTGGACACTGGCAGTGCTGCAAAGGTTTGCATGTTTTAAAACCTTGGTGTTAAATTTATTTATAAATCAGGGGACTAGCGCAGCTAATACTTAGCTGTAGGGGTAGGCTTGCAGAATAAAAATGCGTAGAAACCCTTCGTAAAATTGTATCAATTAATGAGAGAGTGATAGCAGCTGATGATTTTTATGGAAAAAGGATTTTATGGAAAAAGTATCGATACAGAAATATATGGAAGAATATGGAATAAAGAGAGTCATTTATAGCAACTTGCGAACTGAATCAAAAAGATTGCAGGCGGATCTTTTCAGGGTCGTAGTGTTGGCTAATTAATAAAGGAAATGGATAAAATGACTGACGTAGGCCTAATATGTGTTGCTGGTCAACTGTCTTGTCTTGTCTTCGTTTAAAAGTCTCGAGCAATTGCAATTTTGTTTTTCATACTGTCCAGAAAACTAAATTAAAATTACAAATTGTCAAAACCAAATTATTATCTTTTTTCTACAGACTGATATTATAGCACAATTTATACAAGTGCACGTTATATATATTAATTTGTTGTGAATGCATGCAACTACTAACATTGTTATTTAATTAAATTAAAGTACCGGTACATAACAAAGATAATAAATAAAAAAAATAAAAAAAATTAGACAAAATGTGACACGTAAAACTTGCTTAATCATATTCCATACATTCTAAATAGACCTATCTAAATAAATCCAAATTTAAGTGAATCATACCATCATGGGCAATGAAAATAGTAAAACCTCAACATGCAATCAAACTGTTATCAAAAATAAATCTGAACTTGATTTGCCAAGAAAGGAACGGAAAGCCATGAAGGCCTTGTTGAAAACCAATCCGCATTTAACTTTGCTACCAGATAAACCTGTTAGTGGCATGACTCCGAGAGAGTGGATCCAGAGCAAAATAGGTTTTTATTATGTAGAACCATATCTGAGCTCTTTGGCTGCATGGACTGATAATCGTTATCCCATAGAAGGCAGTTTTGATAAACGGAAACTGGATCTAGTACGTGGTTACTTGATTGAGAACACTTCAGTGTGTGATCCACTGTGGGATAAAGACTACATGTTGTCTGTATTCGAAGCTTGGGATTTGATGAGTTCTCAATGGCCTGGTAACATACATACTAAGGATAAAAAGAAGCATAGAATTACCAAACACATTGACTTTACAATGTTGCAAACTCATCCAGATGACATACAGAATAGTTGTCGTAGTGGTACAGATGAACAACATGCAAAGACTTCAGGACATGACAGATCAGATATCACACACAGAGCTGTTGCTGCATGTCAAGCTGAGGATGATGACATTTATGACTGGCTGTTTGCATACTCTGCATTGACTGATACAGGTCCAAAGAAAGATGTCTTTACTCGGAATGTCACTCCTACGATTGTGTTTCCATTTAAACAGATGGTGTCAAATGAAATGAAAGCCTGGAGAATGCAATGTATTATTGCATGGTTAAAGAATGGCAGAAAGGTCTTTGAATCTATAGAAAGAAGATACTGTGGTGACAAAGATCTCATTATCAGGGAACAAATTAAATACATCAGAGAATGTATTATGAGTGAATTTAAAAAGATCTTTACCGTACTGAAAACAGGTCAGGATGTAGATCCTGTAGCTAAGAGACTCTTTTGTGATTTTGATGCTATCATTGCACGATTCCAAGCTGAGCGACAGGACCGGATTGACTTTCAAAAACCATTTGATTCAAAAATTGTGCAAGGCATTCTTTCTACCGTTTCTGACAGCGATGTCCGTGAGGCATATTTGAAATTCAAACAACTTGTAGAAGAAGATAAAATAGGAGATCAAGCTAGAATGAGTGCTAATGAACCAATAAGTTCTACAAACATCAATGCTCCACTTGTAGTTTTTGACGACAAAGTCATCAACAAACCTTTGACTTTGGTTGATATCTCTAGAATCACTCAGGATGCACCACCGCCATTAACTAATCCAAAAGGATTTATCAATTGGTGGAGCTCTTTGTTGACGCATGGATCAATGTCTGGGAAAGATCTTCGCTATATCCTTTCTACTTTAATGCCTAATATTAAAATAGATACATTGATTGATGAATGTGATACATTAAGCTATGAACATGACGGTCCTTTAGCTGGTGAAGTTGAATTGGAAAAGAAGTTTCCATGGTTGACTAAACAACATAAGGACACCCACATTCAGGAACTGAAAGATTTCTTGCATAAGAACGCAGCTCAAGATAGAGATGTTACACAGATCTTGAATTGTAAACGTAAACCTAATGAACCAATGTCAGATTATGCATCCAGATTTCAGAAATGCTGGAAAGAACAAGCTAAATTAGAAATTTCTGACAAAGAAGATCCTTTCTTCACTTCAATGCTTTTGAACGGCATAGGCGATCAATCAGCATATACTCTAAAATTGTCCGCACCAAACGTGTACTCCTTGAGTCCAACAAATCTGTTGAAGAAAATTAGAGAATTAGATGCTATAGGATTATTTGGCACAAATAAACCTATAACGCAAGCTGTTCAAACACCTTCTGAGACAGATGGACAACTCATAGCATTTCAAGACTACACTCAGAGAGGTAGAGGTGTTAATAGAGGTTACAACAACACAGCACAAATGAGACCACCCATGAATGCACAGGGTGCATACCAATTCTCTCAGAGAGGAAGAGGATTCAACGGTGTCAACAGAAGAGGCAGGATGTTTAGGAACATGTCAGACATATGTTCTTACTGTTCACAGAGGGGTCACTGGGCCAGAGAGTGTAAATTAAAATGGCAAAATGAGAGTCGAGATGCAAGAGGATTTCACACTCCACAATCATCCACAATCCCTCATCAGAATGCAACTGTTTCCTATCAGACAGGTCAACCAGTTTTTGGTGTCAACCAACAACAAACATGGGAAGAACATGCAAATAAAACAGCTGATATGATATGGAGAAAATAGGACAACCGACAGAGGGACATGGATGGTAACGTTAAATTCCTAATTAATGTTCCACAATTTCAGATTTCTAACACACCTTCTGACATACCGCAATTAAGTTTGTATGTTGCAGGTAAAAAGATTCCTTTTCTAGTTGATACTGGAGCAACAATATCTTGTTTGAATAAAAGGGATTTGATATGTCCTATAACTTCAAAAACCATCCAGTCTGTCGGTATCACGGGTGTCCCACAAACTGAACCACTATCCATACCATTAAAAATAGAATTGGATGAAATACAACTTCATCATTCATTCATTGTAAGCTCTACTGTTCCCATGTCCTTATTAGGGCGTGATTTATTGAGTAAACTCAATGCTACTATTATCTGTTCAACTGATGGTGTTGAAATCCACATACCAACAAATAAAGCATATCAATTATTTTCGGATATTATTCGTGAATCACATCAAGCTACATCTGTTTTGGTAAATGTTGATTTTCTCAACAAGTTATTCACAATGGAAGGACTAAAAAGGTTAGCAACATGTCAGGCAGCTGTAGCAGCTCAGATTTTGAAGATGAAGCCTGTTAATCAACCTTTTTCTAATACAAGGATTGATCAAGCTCACATGGAAGAAATTCCACAGTGCTTTTATATTTCTCCACATGGTATTTTGTTGTTGTGGAAAAATGCATCTGGAATTATTGAATTCTTTGTGTGTGCGATTCAAAACAATTTTACCGACCTTGTTTATTTGCTAAAATCTTGTTATCAACATCTTGATTTAACTCCGGATAATGAAGAACAAAATAAAGACTATATCATTTGGTCGTATGGAGATAAACCAACACATTTCTTCATAAAAGATTCATCTAATAAGATCAAACCACAAATTCAAATTGCTGAAACAAAAACGAAAATCTTGTTAAAACCTCCTTCAGTATTGACTTCTGTTCCATCTGAATTATGGGCATTGCATGCTAATCATGTAGGACTGTTGAACGTCCCACCTTATGAAGCTCACATTGACTACACAAAATATCCAGTCTATGTAAAGCAATATCCATTATCTAAAGAAAAAGAAGAAGGAATTCGACCAGTTATCGAAAGTTTATTACAACAGGGAGTAATTATTAAAAGACGTTCACAAAATAATACACCTATAAACCCAATCTTGAAACCTGGAACTAATAAATATCGATTCACACAAGATTTAAGGAAAGTTAATGAAGCTGTTTTTCCTATGGCACCGGTAGTACCAGACACAAACGCCATTTTGGCAGCACTTCCAGCGGACTCTAAATGGTACACAGTTGTAGATCTTTGCTCTGCATACTTTTCAATTCCTGTTCATGAAAACACACAGGATTTGTTTGCATTTACCTTCAAAGGTGAACAGTATGTATGGCAAAGGCTACCCATGGGCTTTATTGATTCAGCCTCTGTCTATTCGGCTGCAGTTAATGCACATCTATCGCAACTGGTCTTACCTGGTCCATCATCGCTATTGTGCTATTGTGACGATATCATGATCGCATCTCCTACAGAATCGGACTGCATACAAGATTCTTTGGCACTTTTGACTCATCTTGCTTTGGGAGGACATAGAGCATCACTTGCAAAACTTCAGTTTTGCCTACCAATGGTCAATTATTTGGGATACGTTCTAAAGGATGGATGCCGATATTTATCCCCTGACAGAATAAAGGCTATCATGAACATTGAAAGACCACAGACAAAATCAGGGATGTTGTCATTCTTGGGACTTGTTAACTATTGTCGAGCATGGCTTGCTGAATACGCTACACATGATTCCATCTTGCGAAAGGCTACAATAAAGGAAGCTTCTGAAACAGTACGATGGTCTGAAGAAATGAAACATGCTTTTCGTCACATTAAATTTCTTCTTTGCAGTGCACCAGCACTTGGACTTCCAGACTATAAATTGTCATTTCATTTGTATGTTGCTGAAGATGGACAAGTTGTTTCTGCAGTGTTGGCACAGGTGCACGGCGGTGGAATGAGACCAGTGGCGTATTATTCAAAAACCTTACCAATAATAATACAAGGCATGGTCCCATGTTTACGAGCCGTTGCAGCTGCTGCCATAATGGTTGAAAAATCACAAACTATAGTTCTTGGTCATCCAATGATTTTACATACATCTCACACAGTAGATATTATTCTGCGCAATATTACTACACAACACATGACTAGTCAAAGACGTAGTAATTATGAACACATTCTAACAGGTACACAGAATTTGACTATCTCAACTACAACTTGTACAAATCCAGCGAACAATTTGAAAACATTATTGCATGGTGTTCAACCTGAAGAAAATGATTATGTACATGATTGTATGGAATTAATCAACTCCACATCAAGCATTCGAGCAGATTTACAACAAACACCGTTAGAACATAATGATCTTGTTCTATATTGTGATGGATCCTCAATGCGTCCAAATGATAATACTATTCTTTCAGGATATGCTATTGTCAATGATCAAGACCGTTGTGTGGAAGCATATCGGTTGCCATCATTGTCAGCACAAGCAGCGGAATTGATCGCATTAACTAGAGCATGTATATTAGCTGAGAATAAAACAGTTACTATTTACACTGACTCTAAATATGCATTTTCTGCCGCTCATGACTTTAGCAAAATATGGAATAACAGAGGTTTTATAACAAATGCTGGAAAACCAATCTTGAATTCTGAATTGATCAAGAATTTATTGACAGCCTTAATGCTACCAGAGCAAATAGCTATAATTAAATGTGCTGGACACTCAAAAGGTGACTCAGATATAGCTAGAGGAAATAATTTAGCTGATCAACATGCTAAAGATGCAGCAATGCATGCTTCTTTCCCACCTTGGTTGAATACTGAAATGCCTGTTACGACAATTTCTGATCCACCTTTTACTATTACGGATTTGATAACATTCCAAAATCAGGCTGAAGAGTCTGAAGTCACATTGTGGCAAGACAAAGGATGTTGCAAGGATAATGATGGCTTGTGGAAAGATTTACACGAACGTGTTGTATTACCAAAACTAGCTTATGACACTCTCATTGCCTATGTACACGGAATAAATCATGTGAATTACAAAGCTATTACCAAATATATTTCCAAAATATTTTATGCAATAGGAATAGAACAACATGCCAGAGCATTTACTCAAAGATGTTTAATTTGTGCTAGATGCAATCCACATGTAAATCCACCTAAACGACAACACTTACCTAAACCAGAGGGACCCTTTCAACAATTGCAAATTGATTTTACACACCTTCCAAAGGCAAAAGGTTACGCATACCTTTTAGTGATAGTAGACAGATTTTCAAAATGGCCAGAGGCTTTTCCCACGAGAAAGGAAAATGCTCAAACAGTAGTCAAGTGCTTAATGGAACATGTTATTCCTAGATTTGGTATTCCTCAAGGCATTGACTCCGATAATGGCACAACGTTTACTTCTAAAGTAACTAAGCAACTAGCATTAGCATTGGGTATTAAATGGACTTTTCATATTCCATATTCACCTCAAAGTTCTGGTCAAGTTGAACGTACTAATCGTACAATAAAAGATAAATTGATTAAAATTCATCAGTCAAAACAAATGACTTGGGTAGATGCATTACCATTAACCCTATTATCAATTAGATCTATGCCTAACAAAACTACTGGACTGTCTCCACATGAAGTATTAATGGGTCGACCATTTCCTCTAGGTGTTATAATGCATGAAAAACCAGCTATTGATTTGACACAATTACAAGAAATACAACAGACGTATGTTAAGCATTTGTTTTCTTTTGTCTCCGAGTACTCCAGACAAGTGATAGAGTCCCTTCCCTCACCAGCCGAGACCCCCATACATGCCTTCCAACCGGGTGACCAAGTCCTAGTGCGCAGCCTTAAACCAAAAGAGGGCGAGCCACGCTTTGGACCACCCACACAAGTACTCCTAGTGACGAGAACGGCAGTCAAAATCAAAGGACAACCGCAATGGATACATGCATCCAGGGTCAAGGCTGCCCCGCAGACTGTAATGGAAGCTGTGGAATCAGAGACTGTGATCCCGTCAACATCGGAAGCAATGACGTGGCACAACCTCTTCCTGAACAAGGGAAGTACAGACTGATTCACATGTACAAATATTTCAGAAAATGTCTTGTTTGTAATCTCACAATGATATTTGGGGCAATAACATTCTATTTGTTTGTTTCTTCTTTTCTGGACTATGTCACACCTACTCGAAAATACCAGGGACGCAGCTTTACTCAAGAGCCATACATTGAAATGGGCATGTTAAATCATACCCCGGTCAATCTACTTGATATAATAACTTAAAACCTTTGGAAAATTTCTTTGATATGTTCAAAAATAATCCTTTAACGGTCTGGCTTTTGAGTATTGCTGTACCCCTTTTTACGATCATGATGATAGTTTCTGTTATCATGTGTTGTTGTTTTCCTATTTTTCGTGCATTGATTTTAAGATCTGTCAACTCAGTTACTAATTTAACTATGGTTCAAAATCCTGTTGGGAACGTGGCCTTCTACTGCCCGCCGGTGACGGTGCCCAGGGATCCCCACCCAGACAGTTCTGAATCAATCTCCCTTTCGGACTCTAACTCTGATTCATACATCAATAATGTGGACTGAACAAGGATACCCTGCACCTCAAACTTTTACATCACCAAAATAGGATGATGAAGATGTAAAGTTAACCCGGACAGTAGAAGAGAATACCACGCCCTTTGCCATGGAAGTATTGGGGCTTCATTACTTCATTATTTCATTATTTTATTTTTATTTTTTGTTTAATAAGACACTTTTCTCCTGTTTATTGGGTAGACAGGAAGGTTAGAATTGTATTTCTTTTTGCGCAATAGGTAAGATTTTTTTAATTTGTAGTTAGCAAGTGTTTTTGTTTGTTATTTTATTTTATTTTATTTTATTTATTTTTGGAGTACCCTGAGACTTCCACGACAGAGGAAACATTCTAACATGCAAATTTGAGGAATTATTTTAGTTCTTGGTAATAACTATAAAAAAAAAGAGGGATGTGATATATAAGTATTAGATTTTGGTTTGACTGTATGGAATGTTTTTGATTTTGTTTTAGATGTGCTGTGACTCACCATAAAAAAGAAAAGAAAAGGCAGAACATGGATTGGGTTTCTCCCTAAAAGTCAACAATCAATTAAATAATATAGGGTTTACCACCTGTTCTGTTTAGTCGGTTAAATACGCAGGAGTTCTTTTCATCCTAATTTCTTTCAAAATAAAGTATTAGAAATAAGGTTTTGGACCCCTGTAAGAGAGTTTATGGTCTATGAGTTGTACCTGTAATTTCCAACCACTCTTAAAACATTTTTATGTTATTCGAACAATGATAAAATGATTTTGAAGTCTTATAGGTACAAGACAGGGACCATACTCTGGTAGAAGGTGATGGTGAGCGCCTATTAGGAAAATTAAAACTTTTTCTCCCTTAAAGACAAAAAAAAAAAAGATTAAATAAAAAAGGGTGAACTGTTAGTACGAATTTTCATGAAATTCATTAATCTTGTAACTTCGTGAAATGTATTAATCAAGTCTGCCTACCACCTGTTAACACTCCTACTTTTAGGTGTCTGAAGCTGTAACTTATATGAGTGAAGCACCTAAGTAGTAGCAGATCTATGTTTGGATAGGAGCCAAGCATATGTTGTCAGCAACTGTTTGCTAGACAGAGAGTCTACAGTTGTTACGTATACAAATCAGTGTCATGTCATCTTTATTGTTTTATGGTGATGTACCCAAATGGAAAGGAATTTGTGGGTTGCACCTTTTTGACAGAATATAAGCAGCACTGTGAACACTGTTACTTTGTCAGCACTTTGTCAGTCAAGTGATTTGGAAGCGTGCTTGTTTGATGAAGTTGTCTGACCTCGGCCGATTAAACGGTGTTATAATCTCCAGTCTGTTTCACGATTTCTTCATTGGATTTATACAAACAGAAACAACCCCCACCTAACACAGTTTCACAGCTAAAATTGATTAAAGAAGACATGAAGTTAGTAAAAACCATATTATTTTCATAGCCCTGATGGTAATCTCTGTTTTAGCTATAGCTTAACGGTAACTGTTGCTACAGCTTCATCACTGCATGTAAGTCTATACAGTAGGCCAACTTATATTAATCACCAATAACCTCCAAAAAAATCAATATCCATCAATATTTGCTGTACTTTGTGTTCAATATCAAATGTTAGCATGTGTTAACATTAAACTAAGATGTTGAACTTCGTACACCTTGTAGCTAAGAAAACACAAGTATGCCTTGTGACGGGTTTCCAGGCTGCCGTTGGCATTAAGCTCAAACATGGCTTTTAAACTTTTCTAAAGTTCAGTCTTAATCCTTACCTTTCCGACACCCACCCTCTTCTCTTTCTGCCCTTTTTTTTTCTCGATTTAACAGACTGCAGACTAACGAAGTTCTACATTCAGTGGATGCAATTTTTTATTTAAAAAAAATCGAGACGGGAAATTGTCATGTTTTTCTTCAAAATCAACTTCAAAGCACTTATTTAAGACTCGATATTTAGACAATAATTAAAGAATTACAGCAGTGCAATGTTAAGAACAACAATGCCTCAGTTATTACAGCCTTCTGTATAGTCCTCTTTGCTTCTCTCTTTCCTTCATCCTGAGACAAACACACACACAAACACATTTACACACACATTTGGACTGGATAATGACGGGAAAGAGATGGAGGCAGCCAGTTGTCTCTACTGTATCTTATTTGTAGCAGGGAAGATGAGTAATCGACCAGAAATTAAATGAAGGTGGAAGAAAAAGGGAGAGGGACGATGCTGCAACCCAAAAAAATAGTAAGTGGAATTTAAAGTGCTCTGAAGAGGATAAGCAAGTAGGCCAGTCAGGAGAGGAGGAGAAAGAGGAGGAGGAGAGGAGAGGATGGGTGGAGAGGAGAGGAAGAGGATGGGGAATTGATAAATAGATCATTGTATGCACTGAGCTGCTCTGCCTCTTCTGTCTTTCCCACGTCTCCCACCAAACATCAACCAACCCCTACCCGACACCAGATAAACAGAATTTCAAACTCATCTGTTTACTGTAAATCAGCCTAAATACGGCCAAAACACTGAGGTTTCACACAAAGGATTCATACACACACACACGCACACACACACACACACACACACACACACACACACACACACACACACACACACACACAATTTGAACAGTTGTAGTGCGTAACGTCTTCTTCTGTTTCACGCCTTGTTTGTCTTTTCTTTTCGCTGCTGAGGTTTTGACAGGACTCATGGCTAAACTCTTAACAGCGCAACACACACCATGACAAACACACACACACACACACACACAGACTCACACACAGATAGCCAGCAAGTCCAGAGGCTACTGTATCACTAATGGAGGAAGCAGACCGGTGTGAGATTAGATGTGAACGAGACAGACACACACAGACAAACACACTCTTCTCTTATTTAATAGACAAACAGAAAGTCTGCATGGCTGCAATGACTTAAAACATGACAGATGACAAAACTGGGAAATAGTACGGTAGAGTACCTTGGAGAGTTTCTCAATTTCAATTTGCGGAAATATGGCAACAAATGTTTGGGTGTCCTTGAACACCATATATATCTTTAGAAAGCGCCTCAGGGCAATACTGGCCAGCTGTTAGTTGGTAAGATACAATCCATGCTGTTGGATGCTGCATGAGTCATGGAGGTGCGATCACACTTCTGAAAAATAAGGTAAGGAGTTGTACAAAGCAGGAGTGTTGCCTTGGTTTCACTTTTTTCATTAGATGTGTAAAATATGCCCTACAAAGCTCAAACACAAGAAAGAGTAAAGAAATAAAGAATTTCCAGTGAGATACTCCCGCTTCGCAGACTCTCAATGTTCTTTTTGAGGAACTTATCACTTTTTTCTCTTGACAGGGAATATTAAGAGGGAAAGGGAGGCCAAAAAGAGGCAGAGTAATGCTTTTCTTTTCTTTTTGCTGGATGGAGGTAATTGTGACTCTTTTGGGAAGGCACAAGAGGTTCTTTTAATTTTTTACTCAACTCAGGTTTATATTTCAGATTGCGAAAATTCTGTCAGTTTCAGGGTCGGTTTCAGGGCTTAACTTTTTCTTTCACAGTGAACTAGCTATTAGACTTTATACTGTATGTCCAACCACTTGAACAAGAAAATTTAAAAATATGCTTTTTACTTTAGTCTAAGCTACCCTCGAAGACAGGTTTTTACCTGTCCTGGGCTTGGCAGGAAAGTTAAAAATAATACATAAAACATGTATATTGTTCAGTTAGAGCAAAGAAAGAGAATAGCTGAATTTGAGGCAGCTCAGCTTAGGGTTCAAATGGTTTGTAATGTCACCAGCACTACTTAAATAGTCTGTGTGCATTACAGAACAATGACATGTACACAACGTTCATACAGAAGGTAACTTCTTGTTGTTTGATAAGTTCCTTTTATTGTTGTTCTGTTTTATATGGGAAGTGATTTCTGGATTTTTTGCTATACCTACAAATAGTTGTTATCATATCAAAATGATTCAATCAATCTTTATTTGCATAGTGCCAATTCATAGCAACTGTAATCTCTAGACACTTTACAAAAAGAGCAGGTCTAGACGGTACACTTTGTTATACTGCATTGTACATAAAGTCAGCACTGACTCTGTCTGCTTATACATAGGTGTATCCAACTCAACTCCTTGGTGATAGTTTAGAGTTTGACAGTTCTAAACAGCCTCCCCCCGTACACCAACACTACCCTTACACTACATCACTCGACAATCACAGTAAAACAAAGTATGACGCTGGGAGACCCAAACAAGAGCCTAGAGGGGGAACTATACACAATTTGACAACATGGTCACTGACCAAGTGCCTGTACCTGTACTAGTAAGTAATGACAACAGGTTGGACACAGTCGTCCTATAGGCTTGTTGAGTGTGTTTGATAGTGTTGTTTCACTTTGCACCAGAAATATTAAACAAACAGAAAGTCAAGAAGTTATTAAATCAAGAAAAAAACATGTCATTTGTTCACATACATGTTTAGAAGAATTTGAAAATGTAAAAGTCGATAAGTACTGATGATTCAATACGTCGTCATGTGGTTACAGATGGATTAGGTTAAGGACTAAAAATGACTTTGATGCCTTTAGTTTAGGGAATTAACATCATGGTAATAGTGCTTTAAAAAAATGCAATGTTGACTATGGGCTGTAAACAGGGAACTACAGCAATCGCCATCCAGTAGTTGAACTATGACCTTGTTCTGACATTATGACATCACTCAGATGTTCCTACGCTGACTTTGAAGCTCTTAAACAGCCACCTGACTTCCTCTGTTGTGCACATCATCACTGCTACACTGAATGGAGGGATGTGTACCTCTAACATAAACATGAACATTATGAAGCGCAAGAACAAATGATGCTGTTGTTTTTCTGAGCAGAAAAGTCTCTCTAGGAAGTTTTTAAGAAAGTTAAATGTGTCACAAAAAGTAGGCCAACATTATAATTCAAGTTTAGCCTTTCATTTAGTACCATCTTATTCTAAAATAGAGCGTGACTGGAATATTCATCGCATTCAATAACTTTGCTACATTATTTATTCCATTATTTAAGATTCAGATGTTCCCTGCACTACCCTCAGGTTAATTATGTCTGCATTTTCCCTCCAATACACTTTTTCTTCTTTCTCGCGACTAAAATCTTTGTTTTCTAAATACAAGTTATTAAAAACCTAGCCTGTTCTCTGCCTTCATGTCCTTCCTGCCGTTTATTTGGAGCTGAGCAGCAGCTGAGCTCTGTTACAGGAAGGCTCCAGTTCTACATAATGACATTCCTAAAAATAGAATAAATATGGATATAACCATAATAATTACAAAACAGTTGAATCTTTCACGCAATAAGAGCAAATTATAGACACGAAGGTGACCAAACAAGAAGCCGTCAATAAAACATAAAAAGCTTTTGCCTTTAATTTAGCTCCTTTTCATCGTTTTAGCATCTTTATTTTTATCATCTCCTTTTATGTCAGGCTACAGATAAAAGAAATGTAAGCACAGGAGAGTAGACTCATAATACAATATTAATATACAGGTTGTCTTTATTTAGAGGAAGAGGATTAAATCACTATAAATGTTGAAGGTTTTTAGATGTATGGGTTTCATGCTGTTAAAAAATAGTAATTATGGGCAACTTAAATAACGTTTCAAGTCGTGTGAATTGGGTTTGGGTAAGCATGAGGGCTGGGCAATCAATTGAGTTTCAATTTCAGTTCCGACTTTGGTTTCCCACGATCATGAAAGTAAAATAATCAAGATTAAACTGTTACAGTGCCGCATGCAGTGTTGCGCTCGTTTTGTTCATTGTGAGAGAGCTGGGGTAAAATTACAATTATTTATATTTGTTTCACTTATTTATCTTCATATATTGTTTGTTTTTCAGATTGGTCAGAATAAGGTGTTAAGAGTGTTTGAGTCCAGTAGATGCATGTGATGCAGAGGTTATAAAAACAACGAGGAATTATGTTTAATCATTGTGATCTCAATATCAATAAAACAGTATACAGTATAATTTTTTCCATAATGGAGCAGCCCTCGTAAGCCTCCTAATGAATAGGGTAATAACCTTCTTTTTTTTTTATATCACACTGTTTTTTTTAATGATTGCATTAAATAACAGAATATATAGCAGCTGAGCTACAGCAGCCCCATTGTTACATTTAACACATCACACTAACTATTAAGCTTTTAATCGCCGTATTGATTAATGTTTGCAGGAGCAACTCTAACACCTGAATGTTTAAATTATTTTCTTTCTAGTAGCAGAAGAGCAGACCATTTGTTTCAGGAGAAGGTGGAGACCAAACACAGATCCAAAAAGAGGAAACAGTGAACAGGCTTACATCAGGCAGTCAGAAATACATTTTAAGGATGATGAAGAAGAGTTAATGATATACCTCACATCCTTTTTTCTCTTCCCCCACCAAAACGTGCTTTTACAGGTTTAACTGAGATTTAAATGCAAGACTTTTACTTAATATATTCACATTTCACAACATTATGGGTTTTATACTAATAAGATCTGAACAGTTTCTCCTCCCTTCAAGAAAAATAATCTCTAAAACCAATGTGTCAAGCATCTGAAAATAAATCCTATAATACAGTTTTAGTAACACCTCATTAGAGGTGTGATAAAAAATGGCTAATCTAAAAAGTGTTTCTCATATAAATATAAACAGTTTAGTCACAATATTAACCCAGAGTTCAAATGATTTTGTTTTTCCAGCTGGGAAGCTCGCACGATGTGCTAGACTGGTATGCCCTCATTGAAATTCAGCTGCTTATCAGAAGGTCAATTTCAATTTAAATCTCCACCTGTTACTCTTTGATCACTTCAGTCTGAACTTATAAACATGGAACAAGGCTCTCACTTATCATGAAACAGACAGCCAGGGCTTCATTCCCTCAAGTGTTCATAGTCTTGTTTTTGATTTCTCATGCTGATCTCTGTTCACGTCTCTCCCGGATCTGTCGACTCAAATTATCTGACTAATATTTCAGAATTTGCTGCCTCACATAAAAGAACAGGGGTTTAAGCACTGCTTTGAAGGAACAAGAAGATACAAAAGCAAAGAGCAATCTTCATTAATTTTCTTAAATAAAATATATAAAGTTTAATTTCTCCCTGTTGCAATATGATTCTCAAATGAATATGCTTGTGGGACTTGCGTTAAGATATTACAGTCACATAAAATCACCCTAATATATCTGCAGAGGTTTTAATCAATACCAATGACTTTATGGATACATAAATAAACTCACACACACCCTCGGAAACTTTAAAGATGGAGATTGGTGGGAGTTCACAGCATTATATCACATTTCATCCTAAAACTATAAAAAAAAGATAAATAAATGTATTTCTAACAGACCCATGGATACTGCTGCATGTTGTCCAGCAGCTAGCAATTGTTGATAACAGTCATATGTTATAAAATACTCTTTTCAATGTCTAGTACAGATAAGAGGAAAAAAAGAAGACATCTGGGCACAGATAATGGATTACATAGCAAACATAACTCAGTCAAACACACAAGTTAAAGGCTTTTACCAAATAAGCAGTAAATCGGCCATTGGTCCTTTTTGACAAGCCGATAAAATGTATTGAAAGCAACCAGGTACCTGGAAAAGGACCAATGACAGACTGTCTCTGAAGAATAAAACATTAAACCAGATCAAAAAACTTTGGGTACAGAGTTTAGCCCTTCATAATCAAATTGAACAGAAAGACAATGGAAAGTTGCAAGAGGATAAAGAGGACATCAAGGGGATCTAGTCTGCTCATTTCAAACTGTTTATTTTTGTTCTCCAACAGAAAAGCTTTGCATGATTAACAGGTCAATAAAATAAGTTTTATTCTTATGCTCATCCTTTAGAAAACCTTAAGTTCATCTTCTGTATGGAAGAGGCCATTTAGCTCCTGAGTCTTTAAGGTACCATCTCCCTAAAAGCCATCTTTCCCCCGACTACAGTGGCTCATTTTCGGGAAGCCATCCAAGGTACATAATCAGTTGATTTATTAATCAAACCTGGATATAGTGCTGTTGATCACCCTTTTTTGCAATTTTGTTGAACGGCCATTTGCCATATTGCAGAAAAAAACTACAACAAACAAGCATTTCCCCATAAACCACCATTATAAAAGGAATCTGTAAAACCTTTAAAAGATCCTTTTAATCTGAAAAAAAGGTAAACTTCTATATCCAGAAATGTTTGATCCATGGAGATTTATATTGTTTAAAATGTCCTCAATCCAAGTAAGACATGCAGAAATTTGCAACTCAATCACAATTCCAAGTCTATAGGCTGAGCTGGAACTTGAACCAGGGGAAGAAACACAACTACACATATTCAGTAGGCCAAAAGCCAATAAATACACCCAGATGTTAGAACCTCCTTTAGTGTATGAGAGCATTCTTGTTAGACTAAATAGACTTCACCTTTGGGGAACAGACTCAACATTTGAATAAAATCTTAATATTAAATAGTAAGCATCTTTCTAATAAATAATACACTTCAGAATCCACATCTTCATAAATGATCCATGGAAGAACCAAGCAGTACAATAATTGTCAGAAACGATATAGTCAGACCAAGCAAGTGGATATGACCTTCACTATTCTTTGAGTTTTCTTATGCCTGGAGCACATTCTTGTAGAAAAGATCCCACAACAGGCTGAAAAAGGCAAAATTGTTGGAAACCTACAATTCAGAGCAGTCTGACAGCTGAATATTCTGCTCACAGGGAATAGTATTTAATACGTTTACTTCAGTCTTTTGAAAATGTAGTGGCTTTGAACATTAGCAGCCAACATTTTAACATTTTTTAAAAGCTTTAGTGTTCCCTTTTAAAACAGTATGGTTGGGCTAATAGTTGACTCCACTAATAGTGACCTCGGAGAGCACAAAGGAACAAGCTGTTCAAGCAAAACAGCATAAAGAGTTCCCAATAAGTTTTGAGATTAGTCTAAGGCTGAGCTGTTACGCGAACAAATTCTGCAGCAGGCAAACAGATGACTGGTAGGCTACATATGTTGCTGGCTACTTAACAGCTGTCTGTACAGTCTGTGCATAGGCTAATTTGGAAAATACACACAGCCTGCAAATCAGCAGCCAAATTCTTCCAAGAATACAAAAGACTGATGATATTTAACAGAAAAAGATCTATTGGCCTGCCCAAGTGATAGTACAGGATTTGAGACAATAAGGCTGCATAACTAGTACAATAGCATCTACTTGCTAGACTTTCCCAGTTTCTCACACATATGCTGAGTCATGCTGGCCTGACTGGACACAGTCTGTTAGCTGTTTATGCTCAAAATTATTCAGCATAGAGTAAAAGAAAACTTTTTTCTTTCAATAAAAATATTCTGCCTTTAATGACACTATCTGCAACTTCAAATAAATGTTTTTTACTAATAACCACCAATGGTCAAATTAATTTACCTTAGTTTAACGGCAGAATTATGTAATTATCGATCAAATATGCATTTTTTTAATAAGTTCTTCACATTTCTAGCTCAGACAAACAGCAGTCTAACCTTTATTAAACAGTAAAAACAGCCTTATCATGAACCGCTCTTGGATTCAAAGCTTAGAGTTATTTTTTGAGTACATGAGAGATAAAATCTTTAATGCACCATGAAGTCTCTGGATGGCTCAAATGTCATGGAAACCACTGAGTACAGCACAATACCCCAGAGTTCAATTCACCTTTTATGTAAGTGTTACAAACATGTTCTTTTAACTTCTGGCTTCTGGGACTAATGATTTGCTTTACGGACGACGGAAGAAGACGGATGAGATCAGGATGTAAGATGGCCATGCTGCAGAGGCCCTTTCAGTGCGATTACCAGTGTAAAGAGGGCTTTGAATTGAGCTGGGGGCTAAACAATCATACAGTATTTGGATTTTTGAGCAGCCCACACACTGTACTAATGACTCTGAAGTCAGCTCATTTCTCATCCAAATGAACAAGCTGTTCCATCTCATGACTGTGAGTGTACACAACTGTGCAGCTTGAAGTCTTCAGAGGCTGAGAGCTGCAAACGGCTGTCATCCTGAAATGTAAATTGGGTTGAAGTGGTTTGTTGTCACGAGCATTTAAATGAGTAACTGAGATTTTTGTAAGCCCTCAAGTTGACACAGAGTGACTACCACAGAGTGTTAGATGTGAAAAGGAGTCTGAGCGCCAGCTGATTCATATGAAGATATAAAAGTGGGTTGTATTCATTAAAAATCTAAGAATAGGACTGCTGCTGGTCTGCTGTGCCTGGCCAGGTCACATGGCCATTTGTACCTCATAAGGACTGATGAGTGCTTATTTTCTGAACTAGTCTACTCTAAACCATTACAATTTATTAAGAGAGAACAGTTTGCTTCATGTTTTTGCTTGAGGCGATTTCCGGATTTCCTTCAAGATGATACACATGACAATATGATACATACAAAGTAATCAAAGCCAGATTTCACAAAGCTGCTTAGAGACAATTTGTAAGATATGAAATATATATGTAGGTTGATAGGTTAATGTCAACGATGATACAAAAAAAATCAGGTCCCAGGAAAAAATGTTAAACAAGGCTTACATTTAGCTCCAGGCAATGTTGCATCATATGGCAACATAACGTGGATATCTAACTTCACACAGTTGTTCTTTTGATTTTGTACTAGTCAAAAAAGAGTTTAGAATGGTAAATCTCGTGTTATGTAAACTTCTAGGCAGTATTCTGGTGTTCATCAAGATGTACTGACAAAAATGGTCATCCTGTATTCATTTTACATTCACACCAAACCTATGCAACATGCCCAAACATAATCTCGAGTAGGCAGGCAAGCATGTGCATTACACACAATGAAAAGTGACCACAGGATGCTTATCCAATGTTTGTATTTATTAAATGACAAAACTTAGCCTGCTCATTCTAAAAGCAGAAAGAACACATTTAATTTTTTTACGAGTTATCGCAAGAAATTTCATAAATCAAGAATGCCTTGAAGGAAAGTCTTCAACTTTGGCACAAGCATTCATCTTCACTCAAGAACGATGTGAATAGATTTTGTTAGTCAAAGGTCCAATAAAATCTGACTTCACCAAACATGTTTTTGTCCAGAGGTCAAGCATTCATTCACTTGTTGTGACATAAATGTCAAAGATTATGAAATATTGAAGTGATAACATTTTTTGACCTAAAGGTTGAAAGTTAAACTGACTGTGGCAACATAAAGTTCTGGAACACAGACACTCAGGGCCTGATCGAGTGGTGCTGCAAATAGCGTAATAACCTGCCAATCATAAACTCCCTCTACCTGCTCTGTCTAAAGGTCTAATCCACAAAGCAGATAGCGCTAATTTAATCGGGCACAACATAACCATAAAGTTGTCCTGCTCCGTGCAGTTTGTTCTTGTTTTGCATCTTAATGTGGAGAAAATCCATTCGCACCTTTACTCTGTACAGAGCTGCGTTCAATTTTGTCCACATTAAGATGATGAACTAGAAGGCATGGGGAAACTTTTTAAAGTTCATTTTCTATCAGAAACAACTTCATTAACCAAGCGTGTGAATACATTCAAGGAATATTACTTTGTTTTAAAGTGCCTCTTCAAGACCTAAAATTGTACTTGATTTTGTTTGTAGATAACCGAGGAGTAACTTAAGGACACCCAACCCATGAAAAAGTCCAAACTTAACACTTCTAATTTCCTTTATGCATTTAAAAGCCTAGAGCACATATGAGCTAGATTATTTATGATTTTAGGAGAAAGAAATATGTACCTGGACATTTTAGAGTACTGTTAAGTAGGCTATAGCTATATTCTACTCAAGGAAGATAAGGAATCCATACATTACTTTTAAGCGCACATATTCTAACACACACTCCCACATAAAAACACACATACATGCATAATGTTGCACCTTTATTAGCTAAATTTCAACCCTTTCAATAATTCAGAGATTCATCTTATAAATATGTATGCTCAATTTGTTAAAGTGTGTGTGTGTGTGTGTGTGTGTGTGTGTGTGTGTGTGTGTGTGTGTGTGTGTGTGTGTGTATGTGTGTGTGTGTGTGTGTGTGTGTGTAGGTGTGGGTGTGTTTGTGTGTGTGTCTACAGTTAAAGAGCTGACTCAGGTGAGTACTCTCTCACACTACTAAGTATGACATGACCACAGTCCAAAAGGTCAAAGGCTTATTATAATAATGTATGTGTAGTGTGTGTGTGTGTCTCATTCACACACACACACACACACACACACACACACACACACACACACACACACACACACACACACACACACACACACACACAGGTAGGGTGAGAGAGAGAGAGCAAAAGAGCTTCATAGATCATACTTCACATTAGATATCAGATAAATTGTAGATTAACCTTATTGAATCAAATTAAGTGTAAATAAGAGCTGAGCACAAGGGAGAGAGGGAATATCTTCAGTTTAAATTGTCCGTTTCTATTTTACAGTAAGCCTCATAACAGTCATTATACAATAACCGGAAATAATGACCCAGAATTTTTCTTGGAGATTTTATTCATTACTTGTGAAACACAGACAAAAGGAAAGATCAATTATTACCATCAATTAAACACGTTAAAAGTGCAAATCCAAGGAAGAAACAAATTCAGTGTTCAGATCATACTGTAAAAATTATGGATGTAGTCTTCTTGATGTTTCTGTAACACTTTTGAAACCCAATGAAGGCAGTTGCCATATTTGAAATGCTCTCTCAACATAACTCTCAGGCAAACCAGCAAAGGGAAAAGATTGAGACGGGCCTTTCACCTACTGTCAAGCAGTTACAACGTGCCGCACTTATGGAATAACAAAATTGTGATTTCATTAAAAAAAAAAAAATCGGATACCACACATCTGTTGCCTATACTTGCATGTGCATTAGAAAGTCTAACTTAAATCAATCATGACAATTTATTGTAGATTATTCACCACTCCATCTACATTCCCAAGATCTGTTCCACATATACAGACAGGTTTGTTTTTGCACTGCTGTTCAGTCCAGTCCATTACTGCACAGCACATAAGGGATATCTGGAGTGGGATTTACAGCCCCCTGAGTGTGTGAATATGTTGTTTATGTGCCTCCCTCCTGCTGTGCAGAGAAGCTTTTTCTGCAGTAATGATAATTCACCATCATTAAGCTTTTCCATAAAAATGATATACTGCCAAGTAGCAACCACATCTTCGATACACCTGCTTTACCTTTGCTGTTTGATACGCTAGGTGAAACATCGTGACAAAATATTGGTAACAGGCTACACAACATGTAGGCTTAAATACAAACTGTGGCAGGTGCAGAACCTGGCATGCAGTACAGAAAAACACATTAACATGAATTTAAACTCCCCTTTCCCTTCATATCAGTCAATTTCAACATTCAAGTCACACACACGCACATGCACGCACAAATTCACAAAATCTATATGTGCACATACAAACAGATACAGCTACAAGGACACCAATGTCAATCAATTATTAGTCTCATCTTTCTCAGCTGTCACGGTCAGGCAGCCATCACACTTCACACACAGCAGCTTGTGTGACTGTGTGTGTGTGGGGGGAGGTGGGGGGTGGGGCTTACATTGGTTATTAGGGATCTACTCTGAACACCTGCGCCTTGCGCTCACGCACACGCACACACACACACACGCACACGCACACACACACACACACACACACACACACACACACACACACACCCATGTGCACACACACACGCACATGCACACGCGCACACACACACACACACACACACACACACACACACACACACACATTGTCACTTTCACTCTGCCTGGTGATTGACGGGCCATATTTTTGTCACCCAGAAATCCTGGGACACTTGGGTGTAAAAAGGATGTTCTCTCTGTCTCTTTCTTCCGCCATCCCTCACCCCCCACTCCTCTCCTTATCTGTCTCTGTCCTTCCTTTTTCTGCTGTATGAATTTATATGTGAATGTTGAGTGTATGTGTGTGTGTGTGCGTGTGTGTGGGGGGGGTGTATAAGTGTGTGAACACTTGCCTGGTGCGGCTCCCAGCCTTTCAATGAAATGTTATTTAGCCATCCAATTAGATGCCGGGAACAGCAGGTGAGCCCTGAGCTCTCTCCAATCAATGACCTTAATCCTCCCTAATCAACCAATTAAGATTCTATTATCGGCCCAAAATCACACACATGCACGCGCAGAAATGCCAAATTATGCAGGCAGGGATATTGTAACAAAATTATCATAAGCTGAAGATTATGTTATATATCTTATTACAGCTGAAAAAACACGTTGAAAGAAGATTAGGAATTTTTCTATCAATTATTTCATTGTTGGTTTATTAAGAAGTGTGTGATCCCTGGAGCGCTCCTGTTTGCTTAACTCTGATTAATGGAGTTTGTTTGAGGAGGATCAAATATTATTAAGATCTCCTGGTGGATTCGAGTGATAATACCCCTTCATACAAAAGGTTTCAAGTCTTAATTGGTCTTCTCAACTGTTTGGAGAGGCACATTTGAAAGCTGTGATATATTTTGTTGAATATTATTCGTAGCTAACTTGGTTAGGTCATTTCTAGCATGCAGGTAACGTAAGTTAGACCTTACACTTTTGGCAGTAGCAACTGTGATGTCACACTTTTGGCAGTGCACTGCTGCCTTGAAGCAATAAGTTAATTTTGGCCACCACCATCTTGGTCTATTGAGCCTGGGGGAACCATATTTGGACCAAAAAGGCTGGAATGAGTGTAGTTAATACTGACAAACACTTTACATAGCAGCCTCTGCCATCGCTGTGTGAATGGGTAGGCGTGACCTGCGGTGTAGACAGAAGACTAGAAAAAGTCTATACAAGCTCAAGTCACACTGATCTGTAAAAATAATTTAACATTGTAAAAAGTAGTAATGTATCAAACTTCTTAAAATATGAATTGACCAGTACTGTAACTTAATTTTATATTTTCATACATATTCAGTACATATAGATATATTATTATTTTACTTTGAAGCAATGTTTTTGTAAAAAAAAAAATATTATCATATAATTATTCAAACAAATGTAGTGATTCTGTGGTGTTTTGTTTTGATTCTATGTTGCTTGGAATTTTTTTAATTGTGTCTTTTTAGAAAATATAGCATCTCTAAGTGATTTATAACTCTAAACCAAACCATCACTGTGAATGTACATTTACAAATATATATATATATTATTTAATTTAAATGATCAATCTACGCACACTTATTTATGTAAATACTGTTATTGACATGTTAATTGACCCATCTGTCACATAACTGCATTCTTCTTATTATCATGTTACGTCAGCATCTTTTGCACTATGCACCACTGCACTGTTTCATGTTTAGTCATGTAAATATTAGTATTTTCTTATTATGTTTATTGTTGTTATTTAATGTTGTACCTGTACATATGAGAGCACAGTTCACCGAAGTTAAATTCCTTGTGTGTGTAAGCATACCTGGCCAATAAATCTGATTCTGATCCTGATTTATTGAATTTGATATGTTCCTTTTCCATTATGTCTTGAAAAACAACAACATTCAGGGGGTTAATCTAATTGATTAGCATTACCATCCTTCTCTGCGCTCGCTCTCCAGCCCCACTTTTCCTCCTCTCTCATCCTACTGAACTCTGTAAAATAAAAGTCAGAAACACCAAAAATATTTAAAATTATTGCCCTCATGCATTCCCAGGAGCCTGCAATTGAAATCTTCTTTGCTTTTTGAACTCTCTTCCAAGATCTTCGAAATGCAGCTGGGAAAACCACATAAAATGGAGGTCACAATAAATGACATCCCTAGATGGATGATTTGAAGGGAGCAACCAATAATTTATAGTTGAGGAAACATGAGTATGCGGGGGTAGATAAGCAGTGAGGCAGGGAAAGGAGAGAAATAGTTTCTTTAGCCAAGAACAATTAAAAGCCCTCAGGAAATGAAGGATTGTATGTTTTCTTTAGTGAACCACTAGAAAATAGCTCATTTCCCTCCTGGCTTCAGGGGTTTCATTTCTTTTAAACTAAGCTCCGTTTCAGAAATACGTGGACATACCATAACAGAGTGCTGTATGTATGTGTGGAAGCAACAACGAAAATCTTATGGAGAGGGCTATTCTGACACACGGACATCCTCTTTGTCTTCTTATTATTGCCTTCCTCCATCTGTTCCTCCATCACAATCACCAGCATTACATATTTCTTTATTTTTCTTTCTGTGGCGAGATCTCAACATTTATTCACATTTATTTTTGGTCCAGCGTGTCTCAAACAAGGCAAGTAATTGTTTGCTCTGAGCGATAAGATGTGGGAGGGAGTGGTGATAGAGACAGACGGAAAGAGACAATGAAAGGCAGAGAATAAAGTAAGGCCTAGAAAAACTGAAACTATACAATGACAAGGACACACGAGAAGTGGAAGATGGCGCAGGGAAAGAATTAAGAGGCGTTATAAGTATGTGACTTGTTTGTTTTCGAAGAACTTAAAGGAAAAAGAGGATGATTGCTTAAAATCAGATTTCATAAGAAAAGAGGTTAAACGTCCATTGTGTTTTATTGATCTGCAGTATTAAATGCCTTTGTTGGAAATACAATAGATCTCTATCATAGAAAAGACTGTGTTAGCCATTCTTCATTGTTTGCGAAGCACAAAATCACTTATTGTATTATTTTTTATCTATTTAGAGGACAATTAAGGCTTGACATGACTAGTTGAGGCTCAGACCATTTTTGTGTGACTTTGCACTGATGAATGTTTTATTTTAAAATGAGGAAAAAGCCTTTTGTTTTCCAGGCCAGCCGTGCGAACCCCCGGCAGGACACACTGCCCTGGTTTCCTGCCAGGTCTCACAGCCAGAGATCAGCCTAACTGAACATTCAACATATTCTGGCAAAAGTTCTAAAGGCAGAAAATTTAACTGGAGAATACAACTTAGAAGTAATGGCATTATTATTATCCATTTTTGTTTCTGCCAACAAATTCCCAGAAAAGACAAAAAGAAAACAACGCATTAGTCCATCCCTCTGTTCTTTGTGACTTCTCTACCCTCTGTGTAGCTCTCTGACCCAGGCCCATTCATCCCTACTGAAGATGTATAATCTTTCAATATAACTAGATTTAACATCCAATTTCTAGCTTGGCTTTTTAATTTAAACAACTGTGTTTAAAAAGGGAAGACCTTGGAACTATCCAGACCTTGGCATTGCAAATCTGTAGAGCTCAATGATGGTGCATGAGGGATTGACTCCAGATCAACTTGCTGACTCAGGTTGTTGATAGTAATTTAAATAAACAATATCAACAGAGGAATATTAGAATTCTTTGGCAACTCAATGCTTATAAAATTATATTCTAAAGCCTATCTGTGCTTGCAATAAAAAAGTCAACCATAGCAGAACGTTTCAGAAAAAGGACAAGGGAACACTTTTTGAAATGAATATTGTCATAGTTTATGTACTGCTGCAGCATTTAGTTTGTTGCTTTTGCAGGTAAAGTTTGTGTTTGTCTGCAGCATGAAAAGTGTGTGTGCATGTTGGGTACACAATTTTTGTGTTGGGGGTTAGGAAAATAGGAAAATAGCCAATCATAGTTCAGGAGTTTGTTGTGGCACCAGGGATGGTTAATCAGATTTCAAGAAGGGGCCATGTCACCCATGACCACCTCTCTGAAAACACCCCTGTATGTATACTGTCTCACTTTTTCCAATTCATCATCTGGCTTCCTATATAGTGAACTGCCAGATATGTTGCCCTCACCGTGTAATAGCACTGCTGATGGGTATTGTAGTTGGTTTAAAGTGACCACGCTTTAATATTTGATTATCTGAAAACAAGGTCAGTTTGTCATTGCATGCTTGTAATTATGACCAGCATGAAAGTAAACTATCGTCACCAGCATTAGACAGGTGTAATGTTAATACAGAAAAACTTACAAGTATTGGGAACTTGTTTTTGGCTTGTCTGATGTTGTTGTCACTGTCTTGGTTGTTACACTCAGATGATGGTGTTTATTCCTTTTCATACATTTTGCACTAAAAATATCTGTGTTCTTTTTTTTTACTGTTGTATGCAAAAGCTTCATATCAGCATTTTTAACATAATCCAGTTAAAGCATGAAGAATCTGGTCGAGTCCCAATTCCAACCTCATTACTGTATGTGAGTCCATGTTTTTTTTAACACCCTCTGTTGAGAGTGTGCTTGTGTGTGTGTGTGTGTGTGTGTATGTGTGTGTGTGTGTGTGTGTGTGTGTGTGTGTGTGTGTGTGTGTGTGTGTGTGTGTGTGAGACAGAGACAATGTGTGTGCTGCATTGCGCTAACAGTGTAGCACATGCTGAGACTGGGAAACTGTTCTTTACATCTGCCTTAATTGAACCGCACTCAAGCATAAATTAGTCCCCCTGCAAACTCTGCACTTTCTACTGTGTGTTGTGTGTTGTGCGTTGTGTGTTGTGTGTTGTGTGTGGTGTGTGTGTGTGTGTGTGTGTGTGTGTGTGTGGGTGTGTGTGTGTACCTGCCCATACATGTCTTTGTGTACTAGGGAAGCTGATTAAAAACTGGATTTTGTTTTGCTTTGTTTTGATTTTATCTCTCTTGAATTTTGCATACCTGCTCACTATTTGGTCAGATTTTAACTCAGGAACTCAAGTTCAACTGTGATATGCTTGTACTTTACTTGAGTAATTCCATTTTGATTACCTTATGTGTACACCTCATTGAGCTTGTTAATGTGTCACTCAAAGGAAACCATTTACATACATTTACAAAATGATTTTTGTCATGTGAACCTCTCCTTCTCCAACCATTAGCCTTTCACCTAGAGGGGGAAGAGCTACTTTTTCTATGGGCATAATGACCGAGTGTGGTAGCAAGAGTAAAACTGAAGAAGAAACATCAGACTTAATAAACCAAAGAAAACATTATCTTTGGCCCAAAGAGGACATATACACAACAGACGAAGCAACTTTTAGTTGAATATTGTCACTTGAAATTGATCACAGAATCTTGTATTCACACTTGCTAGTCAAACTAATTGACTAACAACAACTTTAAAAAAAATGTCCCTAAAATGTTGTTGTTATAAACCAGGAGACAGTTTATGACAGATAAAAGCAGAATTATACAGTATTCAACAATAAGTCATGTATAAGTAGAGGTTATTGGCAATTGTTAAAAAATATAGGCTGCTGTGGCTCAGTGGAAGAATGGATCATTCGACTAAAGTTTGGAGGTTTGATCCATGAAACCTGACGTCTACATTTCTACTTTTACGTTTAACTATATTGCTTTATAGGCTGTACATAGAAACAGTAAGAATATATCATCCCTGGAACACTGGGATCAATCTGATCAATCTTTTGATGATTTGACTTCATGCTTTTAGTTTCTCTCCCATGCTCTAGTCTAGCTAAATTATTTATATGGGAACCTCTTCTCTGTCTCTTTTTTTAAGTTTTGAACAACCCTCATCACCACAATCCTCACAGGCAATTCAACCAGTCATCACAACCTCACATATCACACCCATCAGGGATAATCTTAATTTTAGGTATAAATCAATTAAGACCCCAGAATTGAATTTACTGCCATCCATCTACAGGAGGAAAAGGTGAACGAGTTGAGGATTTAAGAGGCCCTTTGTCAGGTAAGTAGGTTGTTTGAAATTGTTTTGTAATGCTCTGAAGCTTCTGAGGAGAGTTTTAGTGATTTGGTTGCAATGTACTGTAGTGGCCTGTATGTTCTGTGTATTTCTCAAAGCATCTTTGTCAGGTGTATATAAAACCCTCCTGGTACCCAAGAATAGTTCAACCATCTCTACTTGTAAATGATACTACACATGAGTTCCTACAGGCCAATCACTTACTTGCCTCATCAGTCCACAGCTCACAGAGTACACCCCCTCCACACACACACACACACACACACACACACACACACACACACACACACACACACACACACGGTCACAATCAGAGCTCCTTTTGTCACCTCCCCACTCTCCTCCTCCTCCATTTCCACCTACTATCATCCGGCTTTCATGTCCCCTTCATTAGAGACTTTTAAGGTAAGAGGAATCAGGACTCTCTTCAATCACACCATGTGCACTTTCACATCCTTTCTGTTTAGCTCTCTGCAAGACATGGCACATAGAAATCAGTATGATGGGTCTTGAGTTGGGGGCGGAGGAGCTGTTATGCAGTAAAAAAAAAAAAAAAGTATAAATAGAAGAAGCAGGCAGAAAAGGTGAGAAGAGGGTAGTACACAACAGGAAAGGACAGACTAAAGGAGAAGAAGAGGACGAAAGGATCAAGCAGGAAGAGAGATGATAAGTTCAAACCAGAAAAGCGTTTGAGTGCCAAGTCATTTGAAGTGTTGTGTTGTTGCTCTCAGTTGCACTTAAATCCGCTAGCCGAGTTCAGGGCACACAGGACAGTGTCAGCACTCAGATGAAGGAGACAACTGGTGATCAGAGACCATCAGGGCATCAGGTTTCTTGGTCTTTTACTTTGAAGGGGTGTCACTTAACTGACTTTCCTCCAGGAAGTGTGTTTATGTGTTGGTGAAGTAGAGTAAGACGGCTCTGTCCTTGGGTGACGCTGCTACAAGGACAGAAACCCACAATGCATCGTGTTTGTTAGCTTTTCTGAATAATTAACCTCCAATTAAAGTCTTTGTCAGAAACAAAGGGGGATAAGAGTTTTCACTGTTGATGCAGCAGACACTCTGGAGATGCAAGGCAAAAAGGATAAAGAAGAGAAGGTCTCGAAGCAGAACGGTAATAAAGGACAGTGGTTGGACAAAGAAAAAGCATCAGGTTGTTCAAAAAAATGAACAGATGAACACATTTTTTTTAATTCATTGTGGAAGAGGACATGTCCTTCCCATGTACACAAAAACCTGCAGACTAAGTGACAGTTTGTCCTATTGCTGTGTCTGATCTGGTCTTTTTTTTTAACCTTACTGTGTTATGTTTCTAAACTTAAACACACAATAACTGTGTTTTTTCCATGAATTCCTTCTCTGACCTTAGCTGATTTACAGTGCAGAGTATTATATCGTGCTTCCTCACAGCATGGTAGCCAGGAGGACCAGATAGCTCTGCAGAGGGTCATTAAGATTGCCCAAAAGCATTATGGGACACAGCTGCAGACAGTGGAGGACATGCACCACGCTCCATGTTTTGACATCTGTAACCCGCCTCGGCCTGCCACCATCCCCACCGCCCCCCACACCCCCTCAATCCACTCACCCTGTAGCAGCTGAAAGAGGACAGTTGCACGCACTGCAAGAAGTAAAAAAGTGTTTTTTTTTTCCCATAGATGTGACATTGTTTAACATCGTAACTGCCCCACCAAGAATACCACGATAACACATGTGTTTTTTGGGCTGAAAGGTACTCGTAAACTCATGAAATGTTAAAAATGTTAGCGCATGAGAAGTGGTGAAAAATGTACATTTTATACTTGACTTACAGGTGGGTGTCCCAGAAAAGCTCCAAAGCACCACGTGCAAAAAAGATTGCCTATAATTTGAAGTGTATTTTTCGGTCATCATTCTCTAACTGGTCCTAGGCTCTTCATCAGATACGTTGTTTGTGATTCATTGCTCTAATTTTATTGTTTTTAATAGCTGGGAGCGCCATTGCAATTTTGATGTGTTATCTCCCACTGAAGTTAAATGACAATACAGTTTGAACTTGACTAACCATTCGTATGTGGTAGGAAAAAAATAATATACATAGCATTGAATATTTAAAGAATAATGCGAGCTGCAGGAATCAACTGTTGTTTTGCTCCAGAGTTATGGGACTTATCAACCCATGTTGCTTCTTTGTGAGCAGAGTTATGGGTGTTACTTGTGGCTAAACAGAATTGATGTAAATGAGTAAAAAAAACAAAAAAAATAATTCAGCAAGCTGCTTGCTAAACTCCAATGTTTGAGTTTTCATTATCTGCATCTGTTATTATAGAAGATGTGCTTTGTGTGATGAGAGCTAAAGTAATATATAAATATTTGTACCTTTATAGCGGTGAATTCCCCAAAAGAAGGGCATATGCATTCAACTAGCTTCTTGTTTACACTGTGTTGAAGTTAATTCAACACAGGCTGTTCATGGTTGTTACATCTGATTTCATTATTTCTTTAAGTATTTCCGTCATTTTTCTTTTAGTTTACACAGTTTTTTTTATGCATGGTGAAGGAATATATTAACTTATTCACATTCATACACATGTTGTGGCTCTCTGGCGTGCCTGGTTTCCATGGGGACCTGAGAACTGAATATTCTGAGCACAGGCAGTACTCGAGCCATATGGGGTGCTCTGTTAAAAAGGTGCCTACTACTCACACTTACAATTTACATAATGCTGCTCCTCCGGCAAAATGCTCATGAATTTAAAAAAACAACCTGCAGATGACAGAGAGGATGCAGAGCTCAGATTTCCCCTGAAATTCAAGTACAGTGCAAAAATCTGAAGACGGATAACAGGCCTTTACTTCTGTAGGTATATAAGAAGGTCACTGTAGTCTGTTTAGTTTAAACTTAAAGACTAGTCAAAATATAACGACTCATTTCACTTTCTAGGGCAAATCTTCAAATTTGTTTATTATCGTCTCACCTTATCCAAACATACAGAGAACAAAGAAAAGCAACATATCATTGATTTTCAGAGGCTGAAAAGTTTGAAATTATTAGTATTATTTGAGACTAGAAAATAATTGGAATAACATGCATAATTTCTGAATGAAAATACATAAAACAACAATTTATATAGGGATGTGTCCAATCGGTGGGTCCATGGACAAACTATACACAAAGCCCCACATTAGGAAAGCACAGAGCATCCTCAGTGACTAAAATCCTCCAGCTCATGCGCTGTACAGCTTTTAACTCTACAGGCCAGAAAACACTCACAAGGTCTGCTTCCACAACAGCTTTCTGCCGCTGTAAGACTTGTATCACAAAACATTAAAAGGGGAAGGAGGCACTTCAACCCCACCTCATCTACGGGATGAAAAGTTAATCAATTCAAAATAAACAAATTTGTGTAAATGTCACCGTGCCAGTGGGACATCTATTGAAACTGTTTTGTTAACTTGATCATTACTTGATCATTTGTTAATTGCATGTTTTCATTATTTATTTCAAAATGATTTTGATCAGTTTTTTTTTTGTATTATTTGTTTTAACACATGGATTATTTGGAACACTTCATGTTTGATTTAGGCTCAAGCTTATCGAACACAGCTGTCATTAAGTGGACCACAACCCCCACAGTGTGGGATTGGCAACTAGGTTAGTGTGCTTGACTTAACAAGCAGGACTGGGAGAGACTCACACTTGAGAGGCGATGGAAGTCAACGAAGGACAGTTTGGAGTGATTGAAGAAGCCGGTAGAGCGAGGCCATGACAACACAGAATGATGAGGCGATAGCAGAAGACCTAGACGAGACGTGGAGGCAGAGGCTTGATTCAACGCTCACTAAGAGATAAGGAAGTGATCAAGCAAATTTCTCTTCCGTGTGTGTGACTCTCGACTCGTGTGTGCCATAACTGAGGTCTCTGTCCGTCCCTTGCAGCTGCAGTTGTTTAAGTGAGGAGGAACGGCAGGACAGTGAGGAAGTGGGCGCCAAGGAAAAGTAAAGGAAAGACAGGGCTAGGACCATGCCAAGCTCCCTTCTTCTGCGTTAGATAGTGTGATAGTAGAATGCCCCCTTGCTTTGAAGATGATGTTGGACAGTGGTGCTGCCATTTTGACAGTAGTTTGGTTTTAGGTTTCTTTGAATGAAGTTCCCTTGTTAATTTGTAAAGCCTTTCATGAGGCATAGTTTGTTTGAACTCCTCTGCAAACTACCACTGTGTCTGATTATTCTCTCATCCTCACATCTTTTAATATCTAAAATGTCTTCCACTAGTCAGCAACTTAACAAATCCCAACCCCAACCCATACTTCCTCCCATAACAGCATCCTTTCTCCCTCTCTCCTTTCAGCAATGGCTAATAAAGGCTGTTTCGCTCCACCCGCTCCCGCAGCTACTCCTTCTTTCACATCAGCTACCACTGCTACCATACATACTATAGCTGCTCCGAGCCAAAGAGTTCTCTCTACCACTACAAACCAAATCCTTTTTCCTCTTACCCCCCACGTCAATCACCTCAGATCCTCTCAACATAGCACCTGCCATTTCTATTTGCTCCCTGGACACCCTTAGATTTAACCTAAAAAGAAGCAAAAACAGATCAACACAATCCTCCCAGCCAACATTTCTCTTCAAGCTAAACTTAAGCCCTGTTGTAACCCATCATAATTAGCCACTACCTAACTGAACTTTGAACTTTAAACTGAACACATGCAATAACAAATCATTGCAATGCCCATTCCTGTGGAGCAGCCAATCACAATGAATTTGTAGTTAACCAACCGGATAAAGACTGCAGTTCTAAAATTGAAAGAGAAGAAAGACTGCAGATAATTGCAGTGCGGCTCACAACAACTTCTGTTCATGTCAACAATGGTTCAACATTGAACAAGTAAGAACCTTCATCACTGAACATACCCTTACGCCTACTGTGAGAATCAACATGTAACAATATGCATTTGTTATGTGTGTGTGGGATGTTGGTTATAGGATGCTATCTCAAAAATAAGGTAAAGCTGCAGGAAAGTAAAGAATTGCTCACCAAGAAATCCTGTGTCCTTGAAAAGAGCAGAGCAGCCACAAGAAACGGCAAAAGAGGAAGGACATGAAAGAACCACTGACAGAACATCCAGAGTTGTTTGGGCAGAGGGAGGAGCCAGCAGGTAAAGAGGTCAGACAGGACCTGAGGACAAAAGCTTGGAGTGGAGCTGCATCAAACAGGTGAACTTTTAAAAATGAATGGACCCAAAAATCATTACAAAGGGGGTGCTAAGCACACATTATTGGTGCTGTGTGTGCAGAGTTGAAAATGCCTGCTGTCACCAGGGTATAGCAGATGTTAATGGGCACATAAACAGCAAAGGCCATCAGGGCAAACAGAAGGCCCTGCAATCCAGCAGTGGAATCCAGCAGTATGCATTGCTGCTTCCCTCTGTTGACACAACGACTGCCCAAGAAGTGAAGGTTGGTGATGCACAGTGAAGGTTTGTTATGTAGTGGACAGTAATGACAGTCTAACCTTTACTTAAGCTAATTACAGAAGTAGAGTTTTCCCTTTTTAGAGCTGGCATAATCTATTACCTTCATCATTTTTGTGTGTTCAAATTATTCAAATTCTAAATGCAACTGCATCTTTCAGACAAGCAGATCTAAAAATGGGGTTGATGCAGGAAAGTTATAATATACTGATTGTTACAGATCATCTGGGTCCTTTCATAAAAAAACAGTGATCAAAGATTCAGCTACAGCACAAGGTTACAAATGTGCAAGGACCAACAACTGCTTTTGCTGAGGTGAACATAGGTTGACTGTGTGTTTAATATTTATATTCGGAGATGTACAGAGTATGAATTTACTTAAAATATTTCACTTCAGATGTCAACTTTTGACGTTGAGGATGTGGAGTTAGCTGTAGGCTTTTGGTTTAAGGGCAGAACCAATAGCTAGAGATTTCTGGCAGGTACCAACTTTCCATTCAGCTCTACTGAAATCATACTTGTGAATTTTTAAGAACATGCCGCTGCTACGATCTCCGGGCACGTAAATAAACTACTGCATTATGGTTCCTGTTCAATGACATGTTATTATCCTCTTTTTTGTAGATGTTGTGATTCTGTACATGTAGCATTGCTATAAAGGCAATTATTCTCATAATAAATAGCAGACTCTGCTGCTTAGTCCGCCACTTCTGTGTCATTCTGTTTATGTTTGATCGTCTCCTGCTGTGAGGTGCTTTCTGTGAAGAATCAGGTCGGGAGGATTTTAGAAGGAGTCTTCCTGAGATTCTCCAGAAATGTTCAGCAACAACGTCAAGCAACAATTTTTGAATTGTTAATGTTCTTTAAAAGATAATAGTACATAATAATACAACAGCACAAAACAATTTATGTTCATTATTGTTTTGATTTGAGATCCTGTGGGGCTTACTCATTAATCACAGAGTCTTTAATCAATTATTAAAATTGTGTATGAATATTCCTCCCTATAATCAGTTCCTTGAGCAATTATCATCAAGTTCTATACTCCACAATTTATTGAGTTAGTAACAGGTCAAACAAAGGTTTTTGTATTAATGTGAGCTTACTGAAATACATGCATTTATTTTGTCTAAACCACATTAAGATAAATTGAATGAGTTGGTTTTAAAAGGAAAAATTAGGAATATAACCTGTGTTTTACATATGTTTCCATACCATTTGACAAGGTTTTTAACATGCAAAAACAACTGACAACATAATTGCCAGATGTGTGAAAAATGAAATGAAATGAAATGGGCATTTCTAGTCTGTTTTATGAGGAGACAAAACCCCTTCAGATGTCTTTCTCAGTATCTGGAACTCATTTGTAACGCTCTTTTCAAGACTTTCAATCTTCACTGGGAAAATCAGCCTGTAACCCTTGTACTGTGAAAGTCATTTGCAGCCCTCTGTAAGCCTCTTTTTACAGAGACAAACATCAGAGAGACGTCACTGTCTGAAAGGCAGGACAACCTCTCTCTCATCTGTGGCTTTAGAGGACACACACCAGCTTTTACCTTCTGTGTCACTCTGAGGGATCTGAGTGATACCTGATTACTGACCTGCATAATAAATACTCCCTCTGATTGCACAATTATTATAATTCATATAATTGTGCATGCTCCCTTACCCATTAGTAATCTTTCTTTTTCTTTCATTTTTTTTTAGCAATTTAGCCGCAGAAAGACAGTTGTCACAACAGACACTCATGCTTACAGGGACATTTAAAAGAATGGTGACACTACTGTCCAAACACAATGAGCAAGAGATTAGCGGTGTGTATCTGGAGAGAATGACCAACCCTGCGTTTAAAGTACAGCTTCACAATATACTGTAATTTCCATCTGGATTGAGTTTGATTGATATTATTATAGCTTTGCTTTTCTTTGTCACGACTTTTAGATTATTGTTAGAAAATACAGAATGAAAAAGGGGAAAAAATGATATTGTTAAGGTCTCCATACGCTTGTGTTTAAAGCATGTTCTTTCTTCTTTGTTATGCAGCAACGACTGATCTTTCCTCCGATAGGAATATCAGCTGCTCCATTTGTTTGTGGTATAATGTGGTCTTTTATCAAGTGTAATGTGGTGCAAGTTACTTTTGGATAATAATTAAACAAATGTAATGCTTGTCTTGATTCAATCCTTCACACACAGCAACTAAAGCTTCCTCTCCAGCTCTCTTTGTATATCTTTGCAGTGTGTTTACTTCCGAGATTCACATTTTTATGGTTTAACTCCAACAGCATGTTTTTGTATTCATAAAATCTTCACCATGTAATCACCTGCTGAGAGGATATTGTGAAGCTCTGCTTTATCGTGGAATCAATTTACCATTTTCACTTCCATCTTTGTATCTATGAATATCCGAGAGTATCCATTAAATCCACTTGACCGAGTCATGCACACTTAAATTGGATTTTCCACAAAAAAGTGAACTACTTTATGTACTATATGTTACACAGAGAGGAGCAAATTCAGGTTGGAACCCTTACAGATGTCTACAATATGAATATACCATGATATTACATTTAGACACTAAGTAATGCTATGTATAGTATAATTTTGCCATCAGAATATTTTCTCAAGAATTCTGAGGACAGAAGTTTCTGTCGAAAATGAGTATTATATGAATCACTTACACCAACCTTTATTGGATTTTAAACTTAACTTTATTTTTTACATATTTTGGAATCTAAGTGACTTATGTGTATTCTTTGAAATGCTCCAGCAGGCAACAGACAGGCTGTAGTGGCAGCAACTTCTATCTTCCAGGGCAAAGACCCCAGATCAAAGTAAAACATCCAAGTGAGGCACTTGTTTCCATGACAGGCAGATTTGTTATGCTAAGTGTATGATCAATTATGTAAAGAATCTCTTCAGACCTGGACCCCTTTGTTAAAGAGTGAAGTCCTTTTTGAAATCAGATATACCCATTAAATCACTCTCCTCATGGCCACCAGATCCCATTACCATAAAAAAACTATTTAACCTCATAGACCATGAGAGTGGCTGGTCTACTGCTGCCCGAGTCATTTAGTGTTTTAATGTTAACATGAATTATGCAATTACTGTTTTGATACCAAACTAACCACTTAGATCACCAAAGTCTCAAAAAACAAAAACAAAGAAGTAGACCAGAAATGTTGTTGGTGTAAATTGGTGATTTTAGCCTGTTGAGGCCTTAAAGAGCAAGTGATTTAACAGCTGTTTCTAAATACAATAAGGGATCTTGCTTCGATATACTGTATATAGGTCTATCTCATCTCTGAATAATCTCTGTAATGTTGTTAGATATTTAGAATAACAATGTGAGCATGTCAGTGACACAAAGAATGTCTTACTTTCATCTGGCGCATATGCCCTCGTTGATTAGGCTACAGTGCAGCTCATCCGGGCATGGTGGAGCGATTGCAAAAAGGTTTTAAGTATATGTCACTTGGACACCAAAAACAAAAAGATTAAAGTTAACAGAAATTGCCTTTAAATGGGAGCAAAAAGTTTCAAATTCAGCAAAATGCTTCATCTCAGGCCTAAAACCAATTTTCTGCATTCACTGCAAGCCACCAAAAGAGCAACGACTGTGTGTTACTTTTATTTTCCACACCGACTAAAGTGCTTCCATAATGCTTTGCTCAGGGCTGTGAAGAGATGTGAGCTGAAGTTCAGCGACTACTCGATTGCCAGATAGAGGATAAAAATTGAATCAGACTGCAGGCATAACAATAAAACCAAAAACGATAGCAAATTAGTGCTGGATTGATATACTGAGGTAAGTCAAAGTAGGCTGCAGCTCGAAGTTTGTTTTCCTCATCATGTTTCTAAGTGTAAGGTTGGAGTTAATATTTCAGTCGGAAATTGAAGAGAAAGTTCCAGATATAATAAACATGAAGAATACTATAGTTGAAAGAAACAATATGTTCATAATTTAACCTTAAGCAAAAGTGTTTCATCTGTTATAAGTTATTAATGTATTATTGATTCTCTTTTAGACTCAGCTAACTGACAATCTCACACGTCTATAATCAAAAGAAAAAAAACAAAACAGTTTGTCCTGAAAAATCAGCCCCAACAGACCAAAATTGTGATGCTACCTAAGGCATGTTTCTTCATCACGTGTTCTTCTCCATAAAATCTCACTCAGGAGAGACTGTCATCTACAGCTGAATGACACAAGCAATGACATCAATCCACACGAGTGGCTCTGGAGAAAATGTCTAACTGAATTTAAAAGAACGTGAGGGTATGCAGAGGAGAGTAAATTACAGCACTTTACCACATAATAATCCTCGGAATGCACTGAACATGAGAGCTTAATGGTAGAAAATATGGCCCCAGTCTCTGAAGGTAAATTTGTCTTTAATTCCTCTTTGGCTTTTCTATTGTGTAGAGAAACACCGGAGCTCCCTTCTGATTGTTGAGCTCTCTGTCCTCCAGGCTGCACTCAGACTGCACATTCATATTTCTGTAGCACATAAAAGAGCACATGTGAATAGATTCAGACTTTATACAACACACTCTTTGTGTGCAGCAGATATGTCACTGAAAAATATGGAGCTATTATTGTGGCAAAACTATTTGAATATGCGTACACAGATCCACAAATTCACACGCAGACAAATGCATAAAAAGATCCACAAGATCTTTGTGGAGCTGTGTACACATATTCAAATAGTTTTGCCACAATAATAGCTCCATAGCCTCAGTTGTAAGCGACCATTTGTGTGTATTTTCAGGATTTACGGCTAAAAAAGTTCACTGCCATTAATAAACAAGTAAACATTTCGAAATTGGTCTACATATTTGCAGATTAGCATACGCATTTGTGGATCTTTTTACGCTTTTGTGGATCTTTTTACGCATTTGTGGATCTGTGTACGCATATTCAAATAGTTTTGCCACAATAATAGCTCCATAGAAAAACTGGGGCTGGATTAAGTATAGGGTCGGCCATTTCTTCATTTTGCAATAACCACTTTTTTTTCAGAGTAGGATTTTCTTTCTACTGTTGATTGACCAGCAGTCACACAGAATATAAGCAAAATAAGGATCCAATGGAAAAACTGCATGCACATATTGGATTTGATTAAAAGGACAAAGGAAATCTTATTCAGAAAATATTAAGTCAACATATATTTATTTATATCAGTTGTAAACTCAGATTTATTAGCCGTTTTTTTTCCAGTTGAGATATGTTGACTTTGACTCTGTATAATTTATTTTGTTCTGTAGAGCACTTATAACTTTGGTTTGCGATGCAAATAAAGATTTTTATTATTATTATTGTTAGGGCAAGAGTACAGACAGTCCAAAAAAATAAATATCCAACATTCTTGGATATTTATTTAATTGCATCCCTTTCTCAGTTGCTCTAAATTGAAATATTTTTTTCGTTGTCATAATAGAAAACAGCAAGGCATAATGCATGGAAAGCAGGACAGTTACACACTATGGATCATGTAACACATGTGAAGTCATTCTCACTAAAGTATGGGAAATTGTGCAAAAGCCACATAAAAGGCTCACTGGTTGTAAGCTTAATGCCAGAATTATGTTATGTTGGAGGCTCTGAAAATTCATTATGACCATGAGGATCCTCAAAAGTATAGAATAAAATCATGAGTGTGTATGAGTGTGAGTGGGTGCTTGTCTGTGTGTCAGATGTTAGACTGTCAAGAACCCCTGGTCCGGTGAGTAACGCACATTTTACCGTGTGTTTTCACTCATAACACAAACACGCAGACACACACACATTGCTCAGAGAGATGGTAATGTAATATTCCCCTTCTGTTCAGAGATAAGAGAAGCAGAAACTAATAACATCTCTACCTGAACTCTTTGCTGTGTATACTTTTCATATGCCAGCATTACACATCATTGAATACAAGAGTATACAACAAAATGTGACCAAAAGTTAGATGATACAATGAGCAAAACAACTTCTGATTAAATCAAGTTGCAGCATGAAAATCTCACAGGCAGTTTGCAGCTTCACAGCGAGCACAAAGCCAAATGAGGAGCGCATGCCTTAAAGCTCAGTCGTGACGCTCCGTTAGGAGCAAAACACTTTGATTTCACTCAGGCAGAGAACATGCACATCTGCTTATGTTCTTTTCAAACCTGAAACCACAACACAGTCTCTAAAATGGCATGTGGACAAGCTCAGGGATGAGCTGAGGATCCATCTAGCAGCATCATTTAGACTAGCTGTTTGGAAGCAGACGGGACAAGCGGTGCACATTCTGAGGAGTGGATGCCTGTTGCCTTCCAGCCTGTGGCAATGCATTAAATATGTAAAGTCATTTGGCCCAACATCACTCTAGAGTGCCAATACTGGAGCAGAAAGAGACGAGGCTATAATAATTCTCTCTGGGCGCAGCAGTAAAGCAGCTGCTCCCTGGGCTGCAGGATGATTTGGACCTTACTGTGACCGCCCATACATTACCAAAGTGCAGACTGAAGAGAAAGCCAACATGGAGACAGAAAGACTACTGGAGCTTTTTTTGTTAGACCAAACAGAAATCCTGTTCAGTACCTAGTCAGTATTTCTATTGCATTGCACCTCCTGGATTGAACCACCATTGCTCTGGTCTTGTATTTCTGTTAATCGATCACATTCGTCTTGGCTTTTGCTAAGCCAATAATTTGGCAAAAACACCTTTGAAAATTATTGTCTGGAAGCAACATATTTTGTTGAATTTTTTTGGCAAAGTAAAAGGTAATGTTTAGAACTGCAATGACTGAATATTAACATGAAATTCAAATCACTAGGAGTCAGGCAAGCCTTCCATATTGCATGATCAAAAGCATGATTTGGTAGAATTTTAACAAAAAGTGACGCTGTTTGGATGAAAGGACTAGGCAATGTTAAGTTCCTCACTTGGTTGACACGCTCTCGTGTTAATGAATTGTCAATCCCAAGTAATAGCATTTTAAAGCATAACCAGCTTTATTAACTCTAAATGGGAAAAAAATGCCAAACTAAACATCATGCTTAGTAAGTTAAGACTTGAAACTAGAAGTAAAGACCAGTAACTCATTAGAAATTCTTCCTGCGGTCATAAATCATGTCAGAGGTAGGCTTATTTTGTCATATTTTAGCCTTCCTGACTTCTTTCCGTAACCAGTTGCATCACCTCCTGCTGGCTAATAAAATAAGGCATGATAAAGGCACTTCTGCATTGGCTTTACTTTTGAACTGACATTTTATGTCCACATACAGTCTCAGGGCTGAACTCATCATAGTTAGCTGTTCCTCACAAAATATTGTTGGGAAGGTAATTTTTAACTTGTGCAGGACACTCTTGAAAAAGAGAATTTTAATCTCAACAAGTTTCCTTTCCTGGTTAAATAAAATAAAAAAATGTTGATTGACATGTAATGTGTTGTGTAGATTGCTGCTAGCTTATAGGTAATTGTTACTTCATGGAAGGATTTTGTAATCGGTTACTTCCTGTCTAAAATAAGCAGCCAATGTCATGATGATCTGCACAGTCTATACCCTGTGAGTCCAAATACACAGAGTCAATCTATAACTGGCACAAGGAAAGGAAAGAAAAAAAAACAGAACAATGCCTTCCTTTCCATTTCCTTTCTGGACTTTAAAATTGAGTCCAAAATAAAATGGTTACGGATATAAATTATGCATCAGTAAGTGTTTCTCCTCCTCATTATTCTCTCTTGCAAAGCCGTTCCTTGGTTAATTAACACATTCTCGCAACCAGAAAATCACACAAAAACAATGGCATCTACTTTGTTTGATGTTAGTTGGAAAAAGAAAATGGTGCAGAATGTCCCCAATAAGAAGTACATTATGAACTGTGTGTTTTTCTGAACCCTTCCCTTATTTGGTCTTTACTATTCCTCCCATTCCTACCTTCCCTCTGTGAAATATATTGCTCTTAGCACTTGAATATGTAGCCGTGTAGCCGTCCTGACTCTGTGGGGTGAAAAACGACTTTCATCTAGGATTTGAGCTAAAGCAAATTACCCCTCTGGTGGTATAGATCACTTTTAAGGAGGTAGGGTTAGACAAGGAAAGAGAGAGAGAGAGAGAGAGAGAGAGAGAGAGAGAGAGCAAGTGAAGCTGTGGGGAAAATAAGCAGCAGAAGTCTTGTATTCTGACAAATAAAAAGAGTTGGAGGGGAGAGTCAAAGAGAATAAAAAGCAGTATTAATGACTGAAAACTATTCCATGGTGTGATTCTCATTAGATTAAAACCAACAGCAGTGCTAGTGAATTTTGTAATCCTGCAAAATTCCTAAATGCAAAAAAACTCCATTTACAGTATAGCACATGACCTGACAACATGGCTCACATGGTCAAATGTAATGTTTTTTATTTCAACATACAAACACAATAAGAAAGTTTTATTTTATGACAACTGAATGGCGCAAATCTTTTTCCCTTTATATTTATATTTGGGTTTTTCCAGCCTCAGGGCAAATATTAGGCTATACAAAGCCATCATCAGACACACATCTAATCATTGAGCTTGAGGTGAACTCTTTGACTTTGACTATATCAAATATGACAGAGGAATGAAGGGGTAAAAAGGTTTAAAACAGAGATGGAAATATAAAGAAGAGACATACAGTAAAAGATAAGGATCGGAAATGAAGGTGAAAGGAAGTCGCAGGGGGGACTTAGTGTCAGAAAAGGAAAGAGAAGGAAGGGACGGAACAAAAAGGAAGAAAATTGAAAGAAATAAAGGAAAGATGAGGAGGATTAAAGAGTGCAACAAAAGAATGGAAATGACAGTAAATAAAAAAAACAAGACGAAGAAGGAAAGGATAATAAAAAGAGAGGGACAATGAATAAACTAAAAATGACAGAAGCAAAAAAGAACGATGAGGTTTAAAATAGGAAAAGGAAAAAATATATCATGCAGGAAGAAAAGGAAGGGAAACTGAAATAGAAAAAATGAAGATAATGTAGCAGAAAAGATAGAAAAAGGATAAAGAAAAGACACAAGTCATGGAAAAAAACAAGATAAAACATAAACAATAAATGTCTATTAATGAAATGACAGAAGAAAACAATTTAAGACATAGGAAAAGACGGGAATGGACAAAAACCGTAAAGAATTTAACTGAATGGAAAGGATTGGACAGAAATATAAATTGAAAAGGGGGTATAGGTAAGGTAAGGTAAGGGGGGGGAGGTTAGGAAAAGGAAAGAAAATAGCTGTCAATAACAGGACAGAACAAAAAAGATGTAGGAAACTGAAGAGAGAGAAGAACGACAAGGAAAGAAAATACTGAACACAGCAGAAAAGGAAAGAAATCAAAGGATAGGAAAGAAAAGGGGAAAAAAAGAAAGAAATGAAGAGCAAAGCAAAAGTGAGAGAATTGTCTATCATGAGGGACACAGACGGTGAGAAAAAAGTAGCTGGACAATGAAACCTTCTCGGTTCTCAGAGCAGAAGTGTGTTATGCCTACAACATACCCAAAATTATCTAATTAGAAAACCTGCCAGAAGTTCTTGTTTCCTCATCTCTGCCTTGTCTCAAATCACACAGCCACTGCGGTGTTGACTCAGTCCTGACACATACAGACACACAACAAGTAGGTCCATCCATCAGGCCGCAGTGATGACAAAGAGTGAGTCGGCTGAAGGCAAGTCAGGCGACAGGTTTGTTTGAGTGATCGTGCACACAGCAGAACATCTTACTTCCTCTTTATCATCCCACTGACCACTCTGATCCTCTTCATTATCTTCCCATGTCTTCCCTACTTTTGAACACACTATCACTGTGAAGCATTAAAATGGTTGTTGCTCAAAAGTGAACGTTTTTCATTCAATTGGAAGCATCGTTACTTGTAACTTCTATTTGGGTGTAATGATCAACCATTTGTTGTTCTAGAAAGGTCACATTGATGACCCATTGGATGAAACCACAGACATTTCAAAAGAAAACTCTCCTGTGATTGTTACCATTGGTCACATTTTGGCTATTATAATACATTTGGTAGTATCTCCCTCCCATTTATAAATAGAAAATAATAATAATACTATTACTTAGGACTATACTAGAATTAGTATTACCTAATTGAGAAAAAAGACACAATGGCCAGGAACATGTTGAAAATACTAAAGCTTTATATTTAAAAAAAGAGCTTTTTGGTGTTAAAAACATATGAGACAAGATATGAAACATGACATCAAAGAAATGAAAAGATAAAAAAGGAAAAAAAGGAAAACTTCATAGATGATATTCAGGAAAAAGCATTTGATGAAATGTCACCCACTGGTTGGTGGACATTACGGGGCAGTGAGTTAGTTTGTTTTTTGGTGGGTCATGAAAGGAGCATACTTAGATGAGACGGTGAGGCTGGAGAGGAGCCAGGAGTTACAGTAGCAGAACACCAGGTTATCTAAAGCTCATTTATTAGTTGGCAGATTTGATAAATAACAATTGTTCCAATGGAAAATATTTTTTCTTAGTGATATCTGTTTTTTAGTTTTTTAGTTAGTTTAGTAGTAATTAAAAAGCTTTGAGAGCTTGTGTAACACAGCAAACTCATCGCTTGTAAAATTCTTAACTGGTAAGAGCTGTGGGTTTATACGGCAATATGACATAAAAGGGGGAGTTACTTGATAACTTGACTAATATAATTGTCACAAATAGAATAAAAAAAATAATGGCATTGGATAAGCTAAACTCTTTTTGGTTGTAAACTTGTTTGATTCCACTGTAAGGTTTGGCATTTTAATATGCTCCCTATTAGGGAATTAACTCTTTGAACCAGCCTCGAGTTGCCGGTAAGGGAACTGTAGTTTTTGGCACTGGCATTGCTTTGGTAATTGGTCATTTTCAGCCCATGGCTCCTGAACAAGAATGTTGCGTTGTTTGCACTACAATTCAATTAGGAAATCTATTTCATATCACACAAAAATTATTCTATGAGACAGGGTTGCGTTTAAAAAAATTGTAGTCAGGAATATGTTTTTCAAGAAATAGTAATGAATAAGTTAGGCACAATTACAAATCGAGCATAAATATTTGATGATATCCATCAGGTCTGTGACTTTTAAGTCCAGTAATCAATAGTCCTGAAGTTCAATAGATACTGTTTCTGGTGCTAGAGTACAAACTTTCAAAGAAATTTCTACCAGTCGATATTCAGCAAATCCTCTGTTGTCTCATTTTAAAGCAACATGCACAAATAACAGAATGAAATATTGCCTACTGGGTTTTACAAACAAACCCTGTAAAATTAAATAAAAAAATCTCCTGTTGTCTGTTTGGAAACAAGTTGATAAAGCCCACAGAGAAAAACAAAAACAGAGTTCTTCACCTAGACTTGGCTCGTAATTGATGGAAACTTGGTCTTCATAGAAGGAATTTTTGATGTGCTGTGAGCGCGATGAGAGAGATCAATGCTCAGCCAAACAAAATGCCACCACAGTATTTCAGTGCAGCAGCAGTAAATGACAGACTGAGCGATCATGCAGCAGTCTCAGGGCGGCTGCTTAGATTATGTGGACAGCCAGATATGACATGACACGTGGGCCTCCACACGTCCAATGCATATGAAATCATACTGAGCCTCTCCGCTTCCCTTAGAGTGTCTTCGAGTTTGAGGCACCCTGCAACCCCCTCCCCAACTCCCCTACATTTACATGTAGCAGCACACAAAGGTAAAAGGTCAAACATCATTTCTTGTTTCAACCCGGCTCTCTCATCTCATATCTCCGACTGAACTCCATGTTCCCTCCACCCAGAGGATATCTGTCACAGATGCAAGGAACATGTAAATGGGTTGATTTTTAAAAGGAGGGTAAATCTCATCACATAAGCAGAAAAATATTTAGAAGCAAGAGATTAGAGACCTGAGGCTGCGAGTCACATCAAAGACATCACTCACACATTTCTCTGTTTCTCTTTTCCACTCTCTCTTGTTTTCCCCGTCTCTCTGTGACTCTCCCTGCTGCCTTTGCTCCATGAATGCGTGGGTGCAGCTGGTTCCTATGGCAATACCAGTCTTTCTAAGCCCGACCTGTGTCCCCTCTTTCAGAGCTACTGCTACTTCATTAATTATGTACACATACGGACACAGACCGGCAGAATTTCTGTGACATTTAGTAGCTCCCAGCATTAAGTCATTTGTTTGCTCATTATGCAAGATGTGACATGATGCCTTTAAAGTCTCCGGAAACTTGAATTGGTATGAATGCATATATGATTAAGAGTCTCACTAAGTATCAATGAAAATATGAGCAGAAAAAAGCCTTGGAAAACAGCTAATTTTGCTATGTAGACCATTTTTTAAACTGTGAGGGTGTTGCCGAGGAAATTTTGATTGACACCTGCCTGGTGAGGAGCACAACAACAGTGCATGTGACAATCAGCATGGTGCAGCCCTGAACAGAATGTTTGTGTAGTCTGAGTCAGAATTTAAGAAGGAAGCAAAGGGTCTGTCATCAAAAAATATTTGTATCAATCTGTCAGTGACAAAATGATTAGCAGTTAGCATATCAATGCATGTTATACTACTACAGAAATCAATAATGGGCGTGACATTTTGACAGTTCACCTTTTTTCATCTATTTTTCCCCCACAGTAAACGGACAGTGATCAAATTTACTATATCTATTTCTGCAGATTGTCATGATTGAAGTTCTCATTCCTTGCAAAGGTCTGTTTCTTCATGGCAGATGTCTGCAGCAGAGAAATAGAAGACCTTAGATTGACCAATCAGGTTTGATTACTCACCACAGCCATGTCATTAATTACATAAGGCCCTATATTACACATTTAAAAGGCTATAATGGATTTGGGTTATTAGTGGTTTAGACACAATTATTTCAGCTATAAAGACCAGACTTTCTAGCAGGGAAATAGCTAAATCTACTTCCTCATTTCCCTGCCCTTTTAACACCCCGATGTTGCGATAAGGCTGATCAGAAACAGACTCTTCAATGATAATTAAATCAGGTGTTCATCATCAGCACATCAGGGCCACAGATAATAATGAGCAATAACATGATGCTGTGTTTATCCCTCTCAGGAGTTTCTCTTTCCGGTTGCCCATCTGGCTACACAGAGGTAGCCTCATTTAAGGGGGGTTAGGAGTGTCAGTGTCTTGCTCAAGGACACCTCAGCAGACTGGATGCTCACAGTCAAGACATGCCGTTTCTCTGGCAACCAGGTGATGGCCAGAATGGGAAGACATGCACAGTAATCAGGCGGTGACAAGCAGCAGATGGCCCTGGATGACCCTTTCAGGAGATATCTGCTGCTGAAAACCAGTCGCAGGGGGAGGCATTAGAGAACTGATGGAGTGTGATCTTAACAGGCAGAGAAAATAAGCTGTTACAGGAACTGTCTGACCTTTTCAATGTGTGGCATATACAAGCTGATGTGTAAAAGATTAACTATAGGACACGCTTTGTTTCTGTAGCATTCCCTCACCGCGCAAAACAGTGATGTATGAATCTAATTCAAACAAATAAGGCACTTAAGTTCAGGTTTAAGGAACTTTATGCATCAGCTTAGGCACACACATGAGGAATATTATTTTACTTTCTGTTCAACTATATTCATTTGATGGCGTGGAAATTAAGTTTTGATATACAAAGAGAACAAAGATTAGATTATGAATAAATAATGCATTGTTTTTGATCTAGCTACCCAGCAGTCGGTGGGAATCAAATGAATAAGAGTAATATATTTTTCTCTCATAGTTCCAATAGATATCTCATTCATTATTCATTCTCCAGCACTTTTATTTTGAAGTTGCAAGCAGATGAAATACAGTATGGTTGGTTTGGTATACAGCTTATTAAATATCACACAAAGTGCTTCATCACACTCATACAAAAGTCTTATTAAAATCATATACACCATAAACCCCTGAACTCCTGATTATTGTATAACACACTAAGGTATTACATGTAGAGCTAATATTGCGCAAATGTAGATCAACATCTCTGATGGAAATACAATTTGTATTACAATACAGTACAGTAGTCTTGTTAAATACACATGAATAAACTCTCTGTGGTCCAACCCCTTTTGCATTTGTGAGATTTTCTAAATTTGGTCATAAACTTTTTTCATTCTCGATGATGTCATACCCAAGTTGGTTTGGCAAAGTCATTAACATTCCGTACATTTCCAATTGATGGGTGATCAGAAGTGGAAACGTGTTTTGTGCATTCAAGCAGTCAGAACATCTGATATCAAACCAGCCATGTTTGTTATGAATAGTAACTGTCTCTGCTGATGTGGTTTTACTTGTACCTGAATATGCAATCCTGTGATGTCACTGTTTCTAGTATATTTTAGTTATTTGATGATGATACAATGGACAATGAAGAGCTCATGATTGAAAATCAATAGCTCAAATCAGCTATAAAAAAAAAAGTATTTTGATTTGCTCTTGCCGATCCATGTAGACAAAGCGGTACTTCTGATTATTTTGCTGATCCTGTTATGTGTACGCCTGTGGTATTCTCTACAAAAGGGAAACATCTCTGTTTGGCTTAGCTGACAAACATACCACTCACTGGGAAACTTGCCTTGGAGAAATCAAAATACCCTTCTATCTTGGTGCTGTAAATCGTTTAGCCAAAATCACACGTAGTGACAGCATTGAGAGGCATTCAAATTCACTCTCTGGTTATTCAGTCTTGCAGCTCACCTAAACCTCTAATCATTCAACTCTCATTACACTTGAGACTGCTACGGAATATTTATCATTACTATGTAATCTTTCTGAATAAGCAGCAACATTTCTACATGAATTTTGGAACTGGGCATTGCTGTACAATTTCTTAATCTATATAGAAAGATTTATAAAGGAGTAAAATAAATCCGAGTACTGTTATACTATATACTAAGTATTATTTTCAAATCAAGACTTTTTAAACCACTTTAAAGATCATCAAAGAAAGTGTACATGTGCTATTGATTATTCTGTGGCAGGAAGACATTTCACAGATCCTAACGTACTATATTAATGCCTTTAGATGCCAACAAGGCTATTCTTAGAGTTGTGTACATACAGTAATCCCTCCTGTATCTTCTGTTTTGTGTAAAGACATCTGCATCAGAAAGGTAAGATACCTTTTTTTATGTCTCTTGAAAATAATCTGAATGCCTAAGCAGCTTATTGGACCATGTTAACGTCTTTATTCAGCACTGAGCTTCAGGTTCAGAACTACATTCAGATAACATTGTGAATTGTTGTAGAAAACAAACAAATAGCAGCCATTTCCGAGACACTGAAATGTGGCATGAGAAATGAGGTCGTTATATGAATACAAAATACAGATGTTTTATTTAGAGGTTCTTTGTTTAAAAAAAAAAATACATTTGACTATTTTTACCAATAACCTTAGCAGCTCTGCCTGGCAGAGCTTGGTGGGATTAAACAGGCATTCCGTCTTTTTACTGAGAGCATTTCAAACAAGCAGTAAACTGAATGATTGACAGTTACTTCCTGCACTCATGGACTCATGTAAGCCAACAAGGGTCAGATTTGTAGTTAAATCCACAAACAGCGTATTGTATGAAAAATCTATTGAATGGCATCAAAATTTGAGATCTTTCATGCTAAGTTTCAATCACATAGCATAATAACTGAAAAAGGCGAAATCCATGAAAGAGACCAAAAGTCAATGCCATGATTTTCACTTAAGAACTATACCCTCTGACTCAAAGACGTTGTAAATGTTTAATCGTGTAGTATAGAAATTCCCCCGATGAGTGTGTAGCAGAGGAAAACGGCCACTGTATGGATATGGTAGATCGGAAGCCAAAAACACTAATTAGGTACAATAAACTTGTGTGAAAATATGCATATATTTCTGCATTCAAGGCAGAAAGGCTCAAGCAGCCAAACTAATATAAATGCAGACAAGATGGAGCCACTGTGCACCCAGACTCATCACAACATCTTACATTGAGGCCATTTCAGCTCATTTTTATCATCCACTGATCACAAAAATGATCATGTCACTCAAATCAAAGACTCCAGTGTTTTGCCGTATTTGGGCCAAAACATAAGGAGGCCTAGTTGGTTTCTGGTGGCTTGCGGCCCATTGATACAGCTGCTGGCTGCTTACTTCAAAGGGCTAAGAGGATGGAAGAAGTACTGCCAAATATTCTGACAGTAACTCAATTCTAATTGTAGAAAACATGGACAGACGGACAAGAGTCAACTGTTCAGCCGTCATAGAGAGCTCCATTCACACACCCACAAACAGGACACATGACCATTTATGAACAGCTTCACATTCTCATCGTATAACACACTCAGGCGCACATCCCAAAGGATCTCATTGCTGTGATTGGCTTCAGGACCTTCTGCTGATCAGGAAACTCTTTCATGTTACATTTGCATCTCAAGTACATAAAGTGCCTTAAATGCATATGTGCTTGTGGTGGTTGAACATATGTATCCGTGTGTGTTGAGGGGTGTTGAAAGGAGTAATAGAGCATCAGGAGCCAATGCAAAGAGAGGGAGAAGAGGAAAACAGGTGAGCAGGATGGGACAAAGGAGGGGTGAGGCCATGCATGGTCAGAGAGGTTAGACGTGAGCTAAATAGCTGAGTTGGCAACTGTAGAGTGGTAGGGGAGAGGAGGGTGAGTCACACTGCTGTGTGATGAGGTACAGTGTAAGGACAGTTTTGTTTCTTCCTTCAGGGATATGTTCTCTGTGGCTGGAAGCAGTGAGCCGTAAGTCTGCATACTGTGGTGTTTTGTCTTTTGCTATTCCTCCACTGTATTTTTTATTGTCTGTAAAATGTAGTGCCAATTTTTGCAAACAAAAAGAGATAACCCAAATCTTTAGAGACAATATTAGTAAGAAGATAAAATGTAATAAAACATATAAAATATTCGAGATAATGCAGACACAGGGAAAACACTGATTTTATTCAGCCACAAGTGAATAAGTAAGGTCCGCAACTGATGTCCGGCCCGGCATTAACAAACTGGTGGATGCAGTGGTTTGAAGCATGCACATCCCTGAGACAGAAGGCTTATCAGATATCAAAGCATAGTCAAGTTATTTTAAATACGACCAGACTTGAGTTTATGACTCTGGAAGGTATGAAGCTGCCGACAGTCACAAGGTAAACATTAGTAATCTATCATGAATGAGGACTTGCACGTATTCCAAAGCTTAACACAACACCTATACCCGATTGATCCAGAATGATCATGTTACATCAAAAAGGGTTCCCTTTTGTGTATATCGGCACATTGCGGATGAGTGAAGCCCTCTGTGTGGTGTCAACAGTGTAGAATGATGGGATTGCATGAATACTAAATATTGTTGGTCTCTGTATACACATAGCATAAGGCCTGTCATGCAGTCAGTGGTCTGTTTAATCCCAAATGTGTTGAATGCAGTTGAGATCACTCCTCACAGTTTCCTCCACACTACTGAGGAAAACATTTCTCTTCTTTATGGACCTGGGTTTCTTTGCATGTCCAAACTGTTGTTACATTATAGAGTCACACTGTTGTGGGAAAGTCATTAATACTAGCTTTTCAAACTGAAGATTCAACAACATATAGATTTACTTTCAATTATTATTTGAGTAGTTGATCACCAGCGAATTAATCAGCCACTTGTTTAAGTGATAAAATCAAAAAAGGCATTATATTTAGTGTTTTGTTTTACATTATTGTCCTTGGAATTATACAGGAACTTATAATATTAGGAGGAGATATATGTTTATATAAAGAGAGATCAAAAGGAAATGTTTTATGTTGTTTATAGCACCTATCAGTTGTGTGAATATGTGCATATGTATACTGTGTATCTGATATGTATATGATTCTAAGGATTAGAAATGAATGTATCCCCGTAAAGTAACACATGCTTTTTAACTATCATTTTGATGCCTTTTGTTCATATCTGGATGATGAGGTGGATACCTGGAGGTCAAGTTCAGGGGCCCAATTAGCTGAGGTTATGCCTGATAGGCAGCTATAGGGGGACCCACCTGTCAATCAAAGTGGCCATGTCCTAAATTATGCATATCTTTAAGCCTTGTGAAAATTCACATTCACAATATACAGTTTTTACAAATAGGGAAATCAGTCAAATAGACCCTTTAACCTCTTTTGTAAAAGGCTGTAAATTTGTTTGATTCTGATGTGAAGTTGGTAATTTGACATGGGGCTCTACAGGAATTAACCATGTATACGTAGACTCAGTGATTTCACCCATCCGTTTCTGAAGAGACGTTATGAAGCCCATTGATGGTGATTGCAACAATGAAAATTCTGTCTCAACCTAACAACTTCAACCTATAAATAGTCAAAATGATAGAGCTGAGTGAGGCCTGACTGCCAATTTCCACATAGTCCATGTGTGCAGCGATCCGACTACTCCATTGGCTCTGACTCTAGTAGTTGATCACCAGCAAATTAATCAGCCACTTATATAGCGTAACAGCAGCTCCACTACGCTCTGCTCTGTTTCAAATACGCTGCGAGCCTATTTTTCGAAGGAGCTGCTGCAAGCACTCGTCAATCTGGACGGCATAAAACGACCCGGACAGGAAGTGAGACAAGGAAAGCGCACGGAGTGTCCTGTCAACTTCAAAATGAAACACAATGTATACGGATGCCCGATTTTCTCTTTATTCCCGTGTGATCCTATAGTTCTCCTGTGATTTGTGTACAGCTGCTCATAGCTTCGCTCTTGCTCCAGAAACGGACCCAGTTGGGCAGGGCGTGCTCCGTCCGACAGAGCAAAGCCATGGCGCTGATGGATCGCGGCATTCACAGAGTGAAGAGTGAAGCTACATCATGCCCACATGCCTGAACTGCAGTTTTTGCACTTCTGCATTGGCTTCATATTTCAACAACAGAGGTTTCTATTTGGGATTAATTCATTTGGTGTGCCAGCGCCAAGTAGCCACTTAAGAAACGTTTTTAGCACTTTAGCAGTTTTGCTCTGGGTTCAATTATCAACCTGGGGGGTTGCTCCTTGGTATCTTCATTGGTATGTGCAGCCCATATCTTAAAACTCAAGCAGTGAATAAGATGGGTTATACTATCCACAAAGCTTTGGCCGTATAATGTGGTATAGCATCTGCTATGTGCTCAGGGGGTGGTTTGAGAGCATCAGCTTTGTTCACCTAATCTGTTGCTTATGTGGGTGTATTTTATGTAGCACAGAGACATAATGAGCATCCAAATTTTGTGTGACATGCGTACAGATGCAGACAATTTGTTCATCAAACTGTGTGATGTTTTCACTTTTCACATCTCAACATGTCCTTGACTGAGCGTGGTCTTTGTGATGCAGGAAGAAGCTCGACTCTCTGCAAAGTCCCCACAACCACACATCTCCCTCTCTCTCTCTCTCCTCTCTTTTGTTCTCTGTCTCTTGTCCCACCACCCCGCCCAGCAATCCAGTCCCGATTCTAAGGGACGTATCTGGGATTTAATACAATTTGTAGGGGAAGAAGGCTGAGAGGGATGAATGATATATTGACTTCTATATAAAAGCAAGGCTGGGGTGGTAATCTCATTTCAGGATGCTTTGATGAGATTCTGGCCTGTTTTCTCTCCCAGATGATGTGACTTTGGTCCTGACATCATCATGCTGCTGCTTGCTGGTGTGTGTGTGTGTGTGTGTGTGTGTGTGTGTGTGTGTCTGTGTCTGTGTGTGTGTGTGTGTGTGTGTGTGTGTGTGTATGTCTGCCCATGTGTGTGTTTGTGCTGGTGCGTGCAATTGCATGTGAGTGCTTCATGCTCCATGATATGCTCCTCTGATTTTATCTGGAAGCTCAGCTAAAATTGCATCTCTATTTTTGTGCGCACGGCAGAGATAACATCTGTATTATTTTGGCTCTCTTAACAGACGCTGTACTCTCCTAAATTTTAATGTTTGAGAGCTTTGTAAAAATGAGACCAGCTCTACTAAACAAGACAGTAAAATAGTTGTTAAACTAGCCAGTTTGCCCTCTAATGTATGAAATATTTATGACAAAGGGAGCATCAGCAAAGAAGATGTGAAAAATGTATCTGGCCCAAATTTAGGGAAAATCTGGTGTTTTAAACCCTCACCAAAAAGCAGTGACTCTTCTCTTGTCACGTCTCACATTTCCTTAACAGAATACCTTATCAGCAACATTAAAGAATACAGTTCATAGTAAAGCTGTAGGAGACTTACATCGCTCAGTTAGCTCTACATCCAGCCACCTGCTGTTGGTCAGCTCCTTCTAAGCTCAGACCTTTGAATCTGCCAACTTCACGTGTTTTTTGATTAGTTTTGCATTTTCCGATGACAGTGTATTCCTCTTTTTAAAATGATGACCCAATGATTACTGTTGAGGGGCTAACAATAAGCCAGTCAGCAACACTGGCGGGACAAATGCAGCTGTCTAGCCATGTCTCTGTACCAAGCTGGAGTTGTAACAAAAATGGCTGCTGGTACAGACAAGCAGTGCGTTTCCATGTCTGCGCATCAGAGACAACTTGAAATAATGTTACAGTCAGGCCGACATGTTGATCTTTGTAATCTCTATTAAAAGGAAGAATCTGTTGGCATGTGATCAATCTTTGGTGTGGGAACTCTTCTGGTTTCTCTGTCCGCCATGTTTGTTCAGTCTAAAGTGACGTTTGACCACAAGATAGTTTGCAAAATCCCCAATTTTGAGAGTCGGGTTGTAAGTGAATGGAATTTGTTAGCAAGATGTAATAAGTAGCATTACTGTCTGACATCAAGCAAGCTCATATCCTCTGGTTGGTTTAAAGTGTGCCGACGTCAGTGCACTGTAACCAACCAGTGTTGCTTAGCAATAAGCTACTGTGTATATTTATTTTGTTTGCAATCTAACTTATTTGGCGAATGGATACAGCTATCCTGGATGTTCATATAAAAATCAAACATCCACCGTGATGTGAGGCAAATGGTGGCCACCAGATATTGACAGGTTTTCTGAGAGAGAGTTCACGCTCCTTTCCATATTCCCCAAGATGATGACATGATCCCCATTCCCAACTCGAGTCACAGTACTAGTAATATCCTTTCACCTGATCCACATACAGCAGGATTTATTGGATTTTTGTAATGAACTCTTTCACAAATATATTGCGTTTCTCTGCTTCTTAAAGGAAGAAATAGCATTTCCGGTGCAGGATAGACAAGAACACATCAAAGCACACAGCAGTCCAATACAACTTATACAAATACTTTTACCTCTTATTGAGGTTGTCATTTAATAAGTATTGCCCCTTTATTTGAAATCAATCTTGTTAGAGCCTTTGTCTTGGTTAAGTTTATCTTTGTTAGAGCAGTGGAATCTTTGATTTAGCTCTGGAAGAAACAGTCCTGAGCGGCTGACAGCTTCTTTTTTGTTACCCAGGTTTCTCAGGGTTGTCATGGTAATCCATGTCAGTGGAATCCAAGGGGGATAGAGAAATAAGGACCGGAGTAGGCTACAGCCAACATTGAGCCATTGTGATACATTTAGAAACTCATTGCCTCTGCCTTGCTTCAAATCTTTTGATTGTGTTCTCTGAAGATGTTATGTAACCTGTGGAAGTCTGAACAATTGGTGTTCAGCTATTCCCTTACCTGCAGCTGTAAAATTGTTTACATAATAGATTTTCTAAAACACAATTTTAAAAATCATTTATAAGGACAATAACTGGTTTTTGGTCCTGCAGAAACTGTTATTTTAGCACTTACAATCCTGAACAGCATGTTTTTACTGTCTGAGATGTACTGTACTGAAATCAAAGAATACATTCTTTGAGTAAAACTCAAGAAAGAAGAAATGTAAAAGACACTGAAAGACAACATGTCATATCACAACCCAAGGCTGAAAGTACACAGTTACATAGTGAGAAAATGAAAGGTCTACTAAAGACGACTATTACAAAATAATTTTCCCCTAATGTTGCTTTCAGTCCCACATTTAACCCCAACATATGACTGAATGCACAAACACTAACAGAAACACAAAGCATTTCACATTTCCAACACCCAGAGTGCAAACTGCAAACAGCTGTCAGATACCAACGCTGTTTCTCTCTGGTTTCCTTTTTCTCAGACACAGACACACAGACACACACACACACACACACACACACACATACACACATACACACTCCAGTATGTCTGAGACTTGGCTACAAAAACAGGATAAAATGCACAGCGCTCTGGGAAATTAAAGGATTATAGGAGGAGAGATATTTAGTTTTTTCACACCACACACACACACCCACACACACACACACTTTGCCTTGTTACTTCTCACCCACACACACAAAACGTACAAACTACATTCCATAAGTGCCATAAACATGCACATATGACCTTTGACCTCGATCACACAACAAAAATGCTGCCCACTGCCACATTATTAGACTGTCACAAAACAAACTCTCAAACACACACTCCCCAACCCAAAAAACACACTTATGCACTTGGCTGCCAAGCATTGGTATTTTCCCCTGGTGTTACTGAGCGCTAATTGACAAAAGGTTTGTACAGTTTAGCCTCTCTTGTGATTGCCAATTGGCTGATCTAACAAAGCTTGTAAATAACTGAAGAGCTAAACTGAACCCAAAAAAAAGACAAAGACAAAGAGGGAGAGTACACAGTACAGAAATGTCAGTGAAGTGTAAATCTCTAAAATGTTTGGCCAAAAGGGCCTGCAGGTTGCAGTGAGTATAAGTCAGTGTCACCTCTAACATGTGAGCATCACCTGCATGAGTTCTTGTCCATAAGTTTGTACACTGCAGGCACTCTACTGAACAGGTATGTACAAACTCCTTATCCACAAGTTATTGATCAATATCCCGAAACACTAATGAAATATATTAAAGACAGTAACATCATTTCACACTATATCCAACACATATGAACAGTTTTAAGTATTATAGAATATTGCTAGTTTTTAAATAGGCACAAAGAAATCAAACTGTATCCAAAAATAATACTGACAAACTAGATTTATTAAATATTTGTTGACACTGGAGAGGCCTTTGAGCATTACAATGGATGAACACTATCAGTATTAAGTCTTTCAGTAATGTTTGGGTTTAAGTTGGCATTGTATGGCAGTTTGATAGGTTAGTGTTGGTGTAAGCCGTATAATGTCATAATTTGTATTTGTTGCAGTTGGGGTTTTTTTCCCAATCTTTTATAGCTCTTGGCAGTGAGAATATCTGTTGTTTCACATTTGATGCTTTGTTGTTCATTTCATGTTTCATGTTGAGTATTTGTTTTATTATTATCAATCAAGCTTTGTGTTAGTTCACACAGGACACAGAAGTCATTCACGTTAGCAGTAATCAGCTGACAGCCAGTTAATGGATCATTGCTTGTGATCACAGTCACACACACATACACAAACACACCAATCATATCAAGGCTGTCCATTTGAACACAACTTCCATCTCATTCATCTCTGCTACACCAATGCTGCACACACACTGCTGCTGTTGGCAAAGCTTTGCCTCCCCATCCCAGCCGCCTCCTTTCTCCATCAAGCCTTTGGTTCACCCTGGCAGGGGTTTAGCACTGCGCCTCCTCGAAAGCTGTGCTATGCTGCTCAGGTAACCCAGGGAGCATCCCTCGAGCAGAGCATTCAACGCCAAGCAAAACTGTGTCTCCATTTTTGCAATACAATTGTTCAAGGTATAACTAGAATTTTCCTTATTGAATTATTCTTATTCTTTCAAAATGTTAGACTTGTGTTTCTTGGAACTGCACAGTTATTCAGTGTGATTCAGTGTGAAAGAACAGGGCAAACTTTTCTATTCATATTATATGCTATGCTCTGTTGTGTTGCTCCTATATTTAGAGCAATGTATGGGTGTCTGGGTTTTACATTACTTAGGCTACATGATATGATAGAATACTGATCATTTTGGAAAGACCTACCGTAAAATTTAAAGAAGTATTTGTACTATAGTGTGTCTTTTTTTTTTTGGATAATGCTTTTTATTGTCATATTGCAACATTATAATATTGTTGGTCATTTCTAGAGAAGAATTTAAAATCATTCAACATTATTTCATACCGCAGTAGATGATTTTTTTTCACTCCTAGCTTTTAGGGTATGATGGATAAAACACCTGACTTGGTGTAAGTTTTTTCAGTGTACGATACAAAGAAGTTAAAAAACTGAAGCAGTGACTGTTTCCAAAATTGGCTGTAATGGTGAAGTAACAGATCTTCATCTCTGGTTAGTTAATCCATCTGTCATTAGTGTTTGGTGAACTCCTTCTGAAGTTACGGTAGGCTGCATTCAGAATCAGATCGATAATAGTGTGTGTCTTGAAACAAGGGCTCCTTATTTCTCTCATTTACACTACAGTGGTGCTGCAACCAGTAATAAAGTAGAGCTCCTTACCTCAACCATTTTAGTTTTCTAACATGAATCACTGCGCAGATTTCTACTCTTTCTTGAGCCTCATTCAAACTGCACTACACACAAGCTTTTTCACACAAACCTACATTGTGAAACATTCTAGTTCAGACCAGTCCATCAAGCACACTCCTGAATTTCAATGCTGCTGACATACGTACTGCAGCAAAAGAAGAAGAATCTATGGATTTATTCCCAATGTTAGCTCTATTATTTATGTTCAAGTCTGTTTTGGAAACTATTCTTGTAAAGTTCAGGCACAGAGCCGATACTGGGTGATACAAACCAACAAATTTTAAATGATATGGAAGACCAAAAAATATCATCTTCTCCCTGTTCACACATATAACACAAACGCAAACAAAATTGTCCTTTATCCCACAGTGATTCATTTTGATCCTTTACTTTCACACCAGAAGAAAAAGAAAATAGACCAGTTGAACTTGATTCAGAGGTTTCAGTTTTAATGCTGCCTAAGGATTGCAGGGGTAAGCTTTCATGTAGCCAGCACGTATATGATTCAAAAGGATAGGTTGGATGATATAGCCTACATCGCAATATATTTTAAGGCTACAGAGGGAGGGAAAACAGTTCTCACATTATTGGCCAATAAAATTTGCATGTGGCGACACTGTCACTAATGCTAGCTGCCTCATTAAGTTAAAGTTAGCTCTATTAGATGTTAAAGCTCTGCCTCTGGATGATTTTTTTTTTTTTTTAAGTTTCTAGCTGACTCATTCAATATAGAGAACACATGAAACAGTCTTTAATAATTACTTGAACGCTTCATATATTGTGCTGAAGACTCTGGGGGGAAAAGCCGTTGATGGTCCATTAAACATTTTGGATCTACAAAATGTGTCATGCAGCGAGCTGGATAGTAGCCTTGAAATAAAAATCTGTTATTTAATTTTGATGTTAGATTAAGCAATTTAAAACGGGGTAAAATGTATGCTTTATTGTTTCTATTTTTAAATAATACTATTCCCTTTAGTTTACTAGAGAAAGGGCTTTCATGAGGAATAAATAATGCCTTTAGCATATATGCTATATTATAATACCAGGCTTGTTTTGAGTGTTTATCAGAGTTTCAGAAGGTGACACAACATTAGTATAAACTATGATATAGCTGGCATTTATAGGACCAGGTTCAATAAAGTGTTGAAGTAGCTCAGTATTAGCCATTAGCCAACTGTTGTAAACTCCCAAATGTTGTAAAATGCTTTCAATAGGGACATTACAGAATGATGTATGAAAAGCTGAGCAAGGTTAAAAGTTAGGCAAGTAATAAGCTAGTTAGCTTATTAGCAAATAAACTGGTTAGCTTATTACTTGGGGGTTTACTTTCTAAACCGTGTATACAATATTTCCATATAGCACAAAGAAAAATAGATATGTCGTTTTTGAATAAATCAATATACCACACAAATAAGTCAAGTCTCTGAATCTTTTTTGTAAACTTTTCAAAACTCTTAGTGCTGTTTTCTGTTTATATGATGGGACTATTGATTGCCAACTGGTGTGATTATAGAGTTTCTTTGTATTACAGAGGCCTACAAATTGTCTTTCAAACAGGGCGTAAAACCCATTTTAGAATTCAAATAGTCCCCTGAATTATAAAAGCTATCTGTAAGATAACAAAGAAAATTATTGTTGCCCTTCTTCTCTATCATCTTCTCTGTCAGAGCTTCTCTCCATATATTTTGAAGAGCGGAAAGAGGATACAAATGATGCTCAAACCCTGGAGAAATTTGTCACCAGAGAAGAGCGAAAACATTGAGAGATGCCTGAAAGATAAGAGAAAAGAGTCCAAAAAAAAACAATCTCCCTGTCGCTGTCCCGCAGCTAGTAACTCAGAGTTTTTGAACGACAGATCTTTATCAGAAAATGGAGGAAGAGCCGATGTGGTGCTCAGCCATAAAAGGTAATGCCATTTCAATAGTCCAGGCACTAGTAGTTAATGGGACAGCCCGAGAGATTTCTTCTCTTAGCCCTGAAGAGGACCTCAGAGCAGAAACATCAGAGGGGTTTTCAAGTCTGTGCCAGGCCACAGTGTCTCCAAACTGCATCTGCACACAGAGGCAGTGCTGTCTGCAGAACAGAGGACAGAGGTAATGAAACAGAATAGAGACCAGCAAGCTGGGAGGAAAACACATCTATTGAGCGCTTTTCTCCATCTTTCCCACCCTTTTGTTATTTCTTTTTTCCCACTGCTGTTTCATTTCACCCTGTGGCATCTCCATCCCTCTCTCTATCTATCTCTCTGTCTTTCTCACCTCTCAGCCTCTTACCCATCCCTCTCTCCCCCGCTGCTCTTTCTCCCTCTCACTCTCTCAGCATACACACCACGATCTCTCCTTGATTTCCAGAGAGAGGCTGGTATAGCACCAGCCGGCATACAAACTAGCTGACTCAATATACACACACAAACACACAGGAGGCATATGGGTGTGTGCATTCTGGGCGGTATGGAAAGCTGGAGAAAGAGAGGAGAGGAGAAAAAGGGAGGAGGATAGAAAGAGAGAAAAAGAGAAGGTGTGAGACCTTAGCAGGAGAATTTAGGTTGGGATTAGCTCTACTTCTGGCATGCTGGCATCAGCAAGACATGCGTCAGCATACATTAAGCAGCTCATTCATCATTCACGCTACAAGCAGGAGCTATGAGGTCACTGTTGAGTTGGCTCATTGTTTTAAAAAGTAACGCTCGGGTTAATGGAAGCAGCTTGAAGGAATTTTTAAACTACTTCTTAAGGCCCAGACTGATTCAGGTTTTTATACAATTGCCAGAAGAAAAGGGAGAGAGTCGAAATTTGATGAGCCTCTGGCCAAGTTTGGGCACCTTTTCAGTGCAGAGAGTGAAGTGTAATTCAGGGTCATTAGAGAACTGACCTATGCCTTAAAAAATGCCTTTATATGGGCTTTATGTTATAACGTTCACCCATATTCAGGACAAAACATTTTCTCATTTAAGAGGTATCTAGCCATTCAATAAAAAACTTTTTTGCATAGGGTTTGAAATATCCTATTGCTTTTGCCTAAAACAACCTAACATTAAACTGTTTTGTTTTTTAGAGGAATATTTTCTGCCATTTCAAAAAATTCCCCAAAATATCTCTTAGAAAAGTCGAGGGCCACATAGTCACCTAATATCAGAAGGTTACATTTACACCCTCTTTCATCTTCTGAGAACAATATACCTCCTGCAGACTAAATGATAATTATTTCATAATATTTTATCTTTTAAATACACTTCCCAAAATCCATATAATCTCACAGCGCTTTGGGGGGCTTAGAAATTCAAACAAAGTTTTCTATATTATACCATTCTGATATTCAAATAGTGTTTCTATAGGCAAGATTGGAAGAAGTTATTCAGTTCTCTCACAATACAGAAGCTACGAACTCACAGACAGCACCATTCAAAATGTAACTCAAATATAAATCTCACAGTGTAAATGTTGCTGATTGATTCTCTGAATGGATGCAAGCAAGAAAAGCACAATATTAAAAAATAAATGCACTCGAGAAAAAAGAAGTAGGATGTAGGTTAAAAAATACTCTTTTGAACAATTAAGTTCAGCACCCCATTAACTGCCCTAGTTATTCTCCTTTGAAACAAAAAACAAACAAAAATCACACTGGATGAAAGACAGATCAAATAGAGATTCAGTTTAACAGAGAGCAAACTGCCGCTCCCTATACTTTCTAATTTGCATATTGTATCCATGCATCAGTGTGCATGCGCATGGGTGTGTGCAGGCCTGTGTGTGGTTGAGCAGTGTGCTCTGTGTGTGTGTGTGTGTGTGTGTGTGCGTGAGGAAGCAACTTGCAACAATAACTTCCTAATTACAGTTCCCCAGTGTTAGTGCAATCTTCCTGAAATGCTAACTAGCCCCCTTCTGGGAATATGGTACATTATTAATCCATGTGCTTTCTTGAGCGTGTGCATCCTGAGCTTGAAAGGAGGTGTATGTGTCTGCTGCACAAATGTGTGGGAGCATGTGTGTGTCCGTTAGCATGTCTATATACATCCCTTTTGCTAATACAGAAGTGAAATATGTAATGTAATGAGCTTTTTGGTGGGTTAAAATGCGTCACAGACTTTGAATATGTGGGCAAAAAGTCAGCCTAATGTTTAAACAGTTTAAACAGTTTTTCATAACTTATTTGTATTCAGATCATATTTTGATTAAAAAAAACAAAAACAGAATGAATGTATAAATGTTTAAACACACCCAGTCAGCAGGGAGGTAGCATGTGAACTATTCGTGCAGATCTGCTTAGACATCATAATGAATTTCCACGCCATAAAAATCAACATTTAGACAAAAAACTATTGAAGGCTCTCCATGCTCCTAAATGCTTTAACTGTGGGGCTTGCTCCTGTTAAAATATAGACGACTTTGACAAACAATGACAGACGGGACTTGATTTGAAATTTCGCCTGGGATTTCCCCCCAGATACATGCTCCATGTTGCACCCTTTTAGAGGCAGCTAAAAGGGGCAAAAAAAATGCAGTAAATGGATGTGAGAGCAGAGGGAGGGCTCTCCCATTACACAGTAGTGTTTTCTTAGTACTCTTGGAGAACTTGCCCCAAAGAGATGCCTCTGGGTACGAAGATTTTACCACAGATGGATAGCTCACTTCTGTGTCTGCGGTGAGTGATACACTGAGAGAAGAAAAAAAAACACTTTTACAACTTTAGGTGAAGGTTGAAAGCTAAAACAAAACAAAACAGGGTGTTAAATCAAAAAAGCAGAGAACTTGAACCCATCACTTTTCATTCGTTTTGTTCCTGCAGACATCCTGCCAGTTCCTCTCAATAAAGTTGTCACTTTTGATTACTGCTGATTTGTAGTTTTGCCACATGCTTTATTACTAGAATAACTGTAATACTTCCACCATTTATGAAATTTCAGCTCTTGCTGCTGCTGCAGCACAAAAAGCTTTACTGTGTAGCTGCATGTAGAGAGGTTTTGTATTGCTGTAGTTAGTTAATTTTTTAGGTCTTAAGAATCCAAATCAGAGCAATTTAGTATCACAGGTTAGGAGACAAATCTAAGACAATTCCCATAGTCCACAAGTCTAAAGGAGCCTTGTGTGCGAAAGATATAGTCCTCCCATAGACAAACAGGTCGTCATTTTCATTCATTCATAATTTTTATCTTATGTGAACATAATGAAAAAATGCCCAAAAGTTTTAAGAGATTAGGGACCCCACAGTATGTTGTATACTATCCTGTATAGATTATACAGTCAAGAGCCGAAGAATTAAGATATTTCCCATAAACAGAAGCAACATTTTTATATGTATTTCCCATTGTAAATTTAGCTATATACCAAATCGAGTAAAAAACACAATATCCATGACTGAAATGCATTGAATTCAAGTGTAAAGTAGGCTATACATTTGATATAGTTAACCTGTGTAACTGTACTTCTTCAAATATATATATTTTTTTAAAGAAAGAGTACATTTTAAAATCAGAATGGTAAAATGCAGATTTTGACTATCAGATGATGAAGTGCCACTCCCTTTACTTCAGTTTAGTAACCAGATTAACAGACATTTTGCTCCATCTCGATCAACACTGCTCTTAAACTCTTGATACTGGAGAAGTGTTGCTGCAGCGAGCACTGCAGTACTAATGCAGGATGAAAGCAAGATGAGCGACCTCTAAGATAGTTATCAATGAATTCCCGGGACGACTAAAGACTTCCTTGTGACTGACGATCTGTGGCCTTGAAAAAAGCAGAGACAACTACTTCTAACCCCCCCAATGCATAATGAGTCATTGAAGCTGCTCAGTTTTAGTGGAATCACCGAGTATCTATTCAGTGTGCGAGGAGAGGGACCCTGTTCATCCCACTTTCTCTCTCTCTCTCTCTCTCTCTCTCTCTCAGTCTCTCTTTCTATCAATCTGTCTGTCTTCCTCTTCTTTCCCACTCTCTCCCTCTGTGGCTCTCAGCCAACAATTGGAGTCAGTCAGTGGAAAAACTCTGTTAGTAGTCCATGCCCTATGGGACAGAGTGGCAACAACATCCATTTACAACAGATAGTGGGGCAGTAGGCAGAAGGCAGCCAAAAATTTTACTGGTTTAGTGACTTTTTGTCACACACATGCCCACATTTGGAGATTGGGTTTAAACTGCACATCAGGACTGTTTTTGACTTAAGCTGCACAGACACAATTTAACCGGGAAAGGCTTAAATGTGTGTGCTGAAGTGGTGATAAACCACCATATGCTATATATGGCTGGATTTTGTAAGTTTCTGCTCTACTGGAGGTATAAACACCTTTCATTTAAAATATTTTCTGTGTTCTGGTGTTTGACACTGGTGTTGAAGGTTACTATCCAACACGTCACAACTCTTCTCTCATAGGTACTAAATGGGGTTGAGATCTGGTGACTGTGAAGGCCACAATGTATTATTGGTATAATTTTTTTATGCTCATTAAGTCATGCAATGACCCCTCGTGCCCTGCATAAAAATAAACACTAGTTCCGTGCCCATTTTGCATGGTTTTTCTTTAATGGAACCCTAATCTAAGATCTTTTAACTCTTCACTCGGACTCTGCAAAAATATTTATAATGTATTTTGTGGACATTTCTAAAAATGACTTTCATACCTATGAGTTTCCAGCTAGGACCTCGAGCTACTGGGACCAAAACCTGTTGCTTCTGCTTCCATTTACACCATCATTCAAACAAACTGTCTCTTGTGACTCCCCCAACTCTGAGGTTATGTAATATTTAAGAGCTGGAGCATCCCTTTAATTTGTCACCTGACTGTACATTGGCGAGCTTTTGTATGCACAAGCACTTGTGGTCAGATGTTCTGCAACTGTATGTTGATTCTAAAATGGAAACAAACATGCACATCCAGTGCAACTAAAGTCTGTCATCTTTTTTATGCCAGTTTTGGGTATGGAATCGTGTGCAGACCAGATGCATTCAAGTGTTTCCTGTCACATACGTTCCAGGTCTCAAATAAGAAATATGCTGACAAGAACATACAGAGGAAACTACCATTTGAAATATAGCACCAGCAGGTTGAATACTTCACTGCCTGCAACCCAGTGTGCAGAGCCGCTGTCCAAGGTGCTGAACGTTCAGCTCGCCGGACTGCGGGTATATGGCTAAACCGTGCCTGTCCTCTCTCGCTGGCTCTGCAGCATGTCCCAGGACGAACACTAAATTGAAGCCAAGTGATCAGCCTTAATGTGCGCTAAATATGAACCATTTCAGACACGTCTCGGTTCAAAGTTGAACGTGTAAATGGTACATGGACTGGAGGACGGGATGATGAGGCACCTCACACATTGACTATAGAGCCAATAATGCAAATAAGGATCTATGTTTCTGCGTCCGCGCGAGCAACGGACATAAGACAAGAGATAAGACAAGGTAGGCTGCCTGAGAATAGACAACAAGCACGGTCCCATCGTTTATCACAACTACACACACACACAGACACACAGACACACACACACACACACACACACACGCACACACACACACACACTAACAGTGATGGGGTCAGAGCCGCTGATTTCAGAACCGCAGGAATGCCTGAGCTGTTGGCGTATTTCAAAGTTGCCTACGCAATGCGAGTCCAGCAAGCCATCACACGGCATGCACACATGAAAAGAAGCAAAACGATTTTAGTGCGATATCTCCAGATGTTTCCACTTTACCTGATCCAGATGTGCAGGAAGAACTCGGTTCCACCTCGCAAGGTTTCAAAACGCTCCTCTCGCGCGTAGCCTCTGCCAGTATCTGTGTTTGTGTTGATGTGGTGGGGGTTTTTTGGGGGTTTTTTTTAAGTATTTGTCACTGATTTGATTCCAGCTTGCACGTGTCTCCTCTGCGGCTCCTCAGTGAAGAGCAGTGACCGGGAAAAGCTCGGCGGTCACAGCAGCAGCAGTCTGTACATGCAGCGATTCACGCTCGTCAAGATTTTTTAAGGGATGCAAAACGGCGCGTGATGTGATGAGCTGCCTCCTCGCCGCTGTCTCCCTCGCTCTCCGTCTCTCTCTGCTCTCAGTTGCTGCCTCTCACACTGCGTCAGGATACACTCCCCCTCCTCCTCTCCCTCTCTATTTGACTCTCTCTCCCTCTCTCTCTTCCTCTCTCTTCCTCTCTCGCACTGAGGAACAGACGGTGATTAATTCGCTGGAATTCAGTTCCCACTCTCTCTTTCTATATGTGCCTCAATCTCCCTCCTCTGAACTGAAGCGACCGGCAGCCAGCTGTTCTGCTGGAGGAGATAGAGGGGTTACATTGCACTTCACGCGCTGCAGACAGACATTTAGATTAGATCTTGCTTCCCCCTTTTGGAGAGGGAGATAGCTTTGATAAGAGCTGCACTATCAAGCTCAAACTGGCAAAGTTCTTGGCAAAATTGTATCAAATCCAGGCTGTTCTAGCTCTCTGTGGGAGTAAAAAAAAAGAAGTCCTACAAAAGCATTAGAGAAGTACTGTGATTATTTGGAGTGATGGGAGCCCATGTTCCCCAGTGTTTCTCTGCTCTCCAGCAGGTCTGTGATGCTCCTGGAGGCAGCACAGAGCTACCAGAATGAGCAGTCCAATGTTATTTGAGCTTGGCTGTTTGCCTAAATGCACTATGGGGGCAACCTGATGTCCTGCCAGCAGACATGGTCAGATTAACTGCCTCTTTAGTACAGGAACTGACAGGCACACATGCACTCACACAGGCATGGAAATGGATGAAAAAACCTTGAACTTAAAAGGGGAAGAAATGGGTGAATATCACATTATAACAGACAAATGGAGCATGTTCTTCAATAAAAAAAAACATGGCTGTTGTTCAAAGTCTGGTACACTAGATAGCATTAATCTTGTATATTCCCTCATATGTCACATTGCTGGATATAAAGACTATCTATATATATATATATATATATATATAAAGCCAGTAATCTGCCTTTATATGCCTGTAGGTGATGGCTGACATTGGTACAAACCATAACCTTCCGACCCCTATAATGCATGACGGAGTAATTAGGAATTGAGGGGATAGGCAGCAGATGATGTGAGGGATGGAGAAAAGGAGAGTTTCTGTGAATGGATGATATCTCTGTGGATAGTGTACAATAGAATAACAATATAAAAGACAATGCTGAAATGACTGACCCACTTAATAACTTGCATCTGCTCCAGAGGCACGTTAGCAGTTGACCTGAACCCTGACATATTTGATCATTGCTACACAGGGATGAATAATACAGCGTGATATTATTATTGATGGAATGAAATGATCAATTTGATGTCAGCCAACGTATTTAATGAGCAGTGGTGCTAAGGTGATGTTACAGAAGTGTTTGGAGCTTCTTTGAGAGCGTTACAAGCTTCCATTTGCTTCCCACTCTGAAATATTTTAAAGAACAGAAAAGCTACACATTATAAAATAAAATCTTATTTGTTAAATTATGTGGAACAGCCTCAATCAAGAACTCAGTCCAAGCAAAAACCTTACTCTGTTTAGTTTAAGAAATTGTACAATTAGGCTGCCTGACTGCCTTCCGGGCGTTTATCCTTGGCACCTGGACTGAGACTTTCAGATACAAATAGAAGGATAGTTACTTTATGAACCCATTCGGGCTAAACTGTGCTTTGCAACAACCTGGGAAGGTACTGAGATACCTGCAGTCAGACATGGATACAAAAGTCTTTGCAACTGTTTAGCCATGGAAAAACTGACCAATGCAACTAAAGGGTAAATACAGTTTCTTTACAATATGGGCACAAATTATTAAATATCTTGAAAGTCACCCAAGCAAGATGTATAAATACTTGAGAACATGAAGTAATGTATTGTGTTTTTTTTGTTCGGTTTAGTTTTTTGCCTTGGTTGTGTTTACGTGTATGTGTAAACCTTGTATATGTGTGAATGTTTTCATCGTATTTTCCTGCCAAAAAATAATAAATATATTTTTGAAAAAATAAATGTTAAAAAAAAAAACAACGTGTGTTAAGTGTTAAGAAGAGGAAAAGTTGAGATAGCTGGTGTAATTGTTCTGGTTTAGGACATTTGCATTAAAAAAAAATCAATGATTTTCTATAAATATGTAGTTGATGACAAGGACCAGAAATAAAAAAAGTGAAACATCATCTTACTTTACTCTATATTCTATGTGTTCTTGATATATTTGCCAATACAGTTCTCACGGCGTGGTTGGCATGGTTGGTATGGCATGTTGGCATGTGATACAAAGACGAAGATGCTTCACAAGATTGCTCCAGCAATAAACACCCGTTTCAAAGAAACACCCTGTGTCTGTTGTTGTGAAGAGAGCTACACTATGAATGCTACACTTTTTTAGTTACTCTACTATTTGTTTACTTTTACATTTTTGACAAAGTTGTTCCAGCTGCTTCTTTAAAAAAAATCAACATTCAAACAAAGGAAAATGTGTTTTCCCTGTTAATGACTTTTTATATATAGAATTTTCTGTTAATTGATTGCAAAAAGTGCCAACTTTGATCTGTTAAACTTTGGTCAGGGTGATTCTTACCCAGGCTGAAATACAGGAGGTTTATCCGTGTTGACACTGTCCCTGTGTGAGCACTGAGCACAAAGGTCGTGTGTGTGTGTGTGTAGGGGGAGAGGGGGGAGGGCTGCCTAACAAATGCACTGCCTGGGAAAGCCTTCATCGTGGTCAGGAAAAAAATGAACGGGTCACCCGGTCAAAAACGTGTCAATTATACTGCAGAAGCAAAACTTTTTTTTCTTCTTCTTATGCACAATAAAAAAAAAGCAACTTGACTTACTTGTAAATGTAAAAGTGATAAAACTTTCAGGAAGCTATTGCAAGAGACAGGGAGAGACATTCAAAGTATGAGTGAAGTGGAATGTTAAAGATTTGTCACTGATGTCATCCATAACTACAATGTCTTCTTCTTCTACACTTCTTCAAAATGAGATCTATTTCATCATTTCTGGACACTGGATCAGCTTTAAATATTACATGAAAAGAAAGAGGAAGCTCAGCCACAGTGAGCTGATAGCTACAGACCTGCAGGTGACAGGCTGCACACCTCCAACTCCTCAGTGAGGCAACCATCTCTTTTTTTCTGCGTCCTGCTGTTCTGTTGGAAACTACTTGCACTGTGCACAGCATGAAATTAGGTCTGCTGCTCTCGACATGAAGGAAAAAGACCAATTAGTGCCTGACTTCTTTATTAAAACAACACAAGCTTCGCTGGCTGCACTGTAAACTAATACACCAGTTTCTCTACTGTAAGTCTGACAGAGTAGCTGAGTGTTAGCTGCCGATAGCATTCTGGGACCTGTAGTTCTGTGTAGTCATCTAATGAAAATCATGAGTTGATTAATCAAACATCTGTAGGCATGTGCAGCCAACCATCCACTCCAAGACCTCTTTTCTCAACTCTATTCTCGCTCCTCAAGTTGCTCGTTGGACTATTAATAAAGGCAGCAAGTGGGAAAGCAATTCTTAGCCTGAGGACCTTTATATCTTACTACTGGCTTCAACAGAAATCATGAAAACTTGGCTGTCCTTCCCAGAGACATATATGCTAGACCTCGTCAGCTGATGGGCTCTTAAATTGAAGGATAACAGGTTTGAAAATTTGGTGAGTTATTCCAAAATTAAGAGACTTTTTTATTTTGTAAAGATGCTCAGAAATGTCAGAAGATGTGTAAAATATGTTACATTAGAAAATATGGAAATGTGTCTTGACAGTTGCACTCTACTGGGTGCTTCTGACTCTGTCTGAATGTCTATTCTGAGCAGCAATGGAATAAATCTCCCCATGGACACTGGTTGTGGTGAAGGCTGATGACTTGCTGGACGGATGGGTGAAGAATTGATGGTGAATGATTCTGCGAAGACGAGCGGTGATGGGGGAGGGGGGGTGGAGAAACATCAGCATTAAGGAACTAAAGGCAAAGAAAGACCAATTTTTTTTAAAAAGGGAGCAGAACGATGATAGGCCAACAATGAGGGAGGGACGTCATTCAATTGGTTAGATGAGACCAACTGATGAGACAGCTGATTCTCCAATGACAGCCCGAGAGAAAGACATCAGAAATGTGAGTGAGCATGTGTGAGAGGGATGAATAAGAAATAGACAACAACCACTAAGGCACATCTATCACTTTCCTGATTGGACTTATGCTTGAGCTTTATTTAAAGAGGACATATTATACCCCTTTTCCACCTTTTCAAACGGTCTCCTGTGGTCTATATCAAACATCTGTGCTGTGCTTTGGTCAAAATATAACATGAATCAAGCACCAGAGGAGGTTTGTGACCCTGTATAAACCAGCTCTCTCACAGCGCTCCGCTTTGGTGTGTGTGTCTCTTTAAATGCAATGAGCCCCCCATCACTCCTCTGTAGTGAGAATGAAAATGGACCTGCACAAAAGTTTTGTCCTAGAGTCCATGGGTGGCGATAACAGGGGAGGGGAGGGGAGAGGATTTTTGCCAGAATCCCACTTGTTGTGTCACAAACTGAGAAAATTTGAAACGGAGTATTTTTCTCTGTGTTGTAAGACTTATACAGACCACAAACAAACGACTGGATGGATTTATTTCACATTTTGTGGGTCAGTAGACACTCAGGTTACTCAAATATATGTTTAAAAACACAGTAAAAGTGGATTTTTCATAATATGTCCCATTTAAAGCAAATATTTTCTAAAAATCTCACATCAATTCACTTGGATTTTGGTTTTAAACAATAATCATGAAAAAGATTTTATTAATCTAACTGGATACAACCAGATTGAGCCTACATTGTTTATTGCAATTTATAATTTCAGTTAATGTATTGTAATTTCATAGAACAGCTGTTAATATTTATTTCTTATTTTTCTACTTTTGATGTCTTTGTGAAATCTCAATTCAACAACAAAAAATACACTTTTTGCTGCTCTGATGTTCAACAATATTATCCTTGTCTTTGCATTAATTTAGGACACCTGAAAAGTTCTCTGCAACATGATTTAATATTCTTTTGTTTTTGCAACAGTCCCTGTAAATATAAAACACTTTACAATAAATAAACATATAGGCTATTTGATCCTCAATACAATACACATTTGAAGTTGTTAACTTCTGTATGACGATATTAAATGTCTATCTTAGTTGGAGCGGTGTTTTTAGGCACTTGCACGGAACTCACAGGTTGCTTCATCCATGACGACCGGACACAATAGGTGTTGCACGTGATCCGAAAATCGGCATCGGTGAAGACTTGCTGGTGGAGGATTTTATAACCCACTACCACTCCCCGCTAATTGGTTTGGGACAGACTTAATATGGCGGACCCTCCGCGAGGATGCGCAAACGGAGGGGTAGTGAGAAGGGAGAGGGTGGCCGGTTTGAAAAAGGGCCATAGTCTCAGTGTTCCTTCCCTTTTGGGTCAGTTTGTCATACATCCCACATCCCAGTGTTCTCCTCCTGTGGATTTTGCCATGTGACTCTTTAGTTTTCACCCTTTTATAGGGACTTTTCAGTTATGATGTCATTTGGATTTTGTTTCCTTGGACATATTATGTATAACTGCCGGTCAGTAAAAAGTCCACGATTCAGACCGTCTAGCTTCGTTGTTGATATAACTGAGAACAACTTGTGAGTCCGTCCAAAAGTACTTTGTGTCAATCTTGAGCTCGAGCTCTTGCTTTAGCACATTGCTCACAGCTGCTGAGATCACTGCAGCAGTCAACTCTAATCTTGGTATGGTAACCACCTTTGTGGGCGCGACTCTTGATTTGCCCATGATTAGGGAGCAGTGCACCTTATCTTCACCAACCAATCTGATGTATGAGCACTGACCGTAGCCTTGACAGCTCGCATCTGAGAAGTGATGCAGTTCGACTTTCAGGACCTGTCCAAAGTTATTGGGTATGAAGCATCTTGGGATCTGAATCTTTTCAAGATTTTTCAAATCATTTAACCAACTCTCCCACCTTGGCTCCAACTCTCTTGGTAACGGTTCATCCCAAGTCATGCCTTTCTGACACATCTCTTGAAGGACCCTCTTTCCTGTTGAATGGAATTCAATGAATGGAGCCATGAATCCTAATGGATCATAAACAGAGGCAATAACTGAGAGAATTCCGCGTCGAGTTGCTGGTTTCTCGCTAAGCAAGACCTTGAAAGAGAAGGTGTCACTCTCAGCATTCCACCTCACACCTAAAACTCTTTGCATTGGAAGGTCGTCATGAACAAGATCCACATTCTTCACCTCTGCAGCACGTTCAGTCGCACAGATGGACTCTAGAACCTCTCGGTTGTTGGAGATGAATTTGTGAAGGTGTAGCTTTCCTTTAGCACACACAGCTTGGGTGTCTTTCACCAGATCTATTGCTGCCTTAGCCGACTCCACACTTATGAGGCCATCATCTACGTAAAAATGCTTCCTGATGAAGTTAGCTACAGAAGGATACTCATCTTCATTCTGGCTGGCAAGATATTTCAAGCCGTAATTGGCGCAGCCTGGAGATGATGATGCGCCGAAGAGGTGCACTTTCATGCGATATTCTCTTGGTTCGGAATCAGTGTCTCCATTTTCCCACCACAGAAAGTGCAGGTAATCTCTGTCCTCTTTGCTGACATGGAACCTGTGGAACATTTTTTCCACATCACACGTGACTGCAATGGGATGCTTGCGGAAACGACAGAGCACTCCTGTAAGCCCATTTGTCAGATCAGGCCCTGTTAGCAAATGGTCATTCAGGGAAGTGCCTTCATACTTTGCAGAGCAGTCAAAAACTACCCTGATCTTTTCTGGCTTCTTGGGGTGGTACACCCCTTGGTGCGGAATGTACCATGCACTTCCTCGTTCTGGATGCTTGTCTGCTCTCTCTGCATCGCCATCTTTAAAGACACCTTCCATAAACTTCACATAGTCGTTCTTGAACTCAGGATCTCTGTCAAGCTTTCTTTTCAAGGGCTTTAACCTGATTAAAGCAAGCTTCTTGTTGTCAGGGAGGTGAGGGCGAACCTTAAAGGGCAGGGGCATCTCAAGGTGACCACACTCGTTCTCGTGGATTCTCCCCTTTAAGATCTGCAAAAACTGGATATCCTCCTGAGATATGCTCTTCTCCCCTGGTCTGGTGTCTGCAAAATCTGACCCAAGCACCTTTATAACAGCAGCTGATGTAACAGGTGGAAGTTCTCTGCCAGATACTCTATGACACAGACCAGTAACATCTTAAGTAAACTCTGTTTGGTGTGCTACCCACAATGCTCCAACCGAGGTCGGTCTTTATTCCGTAGGGCTCATAGTCACCTTCTGTAATGACCTTTCATGGTGCAAGTGCTCTGGGGCAGTCATAGCCAATCAGAAGTCCTACTCCACAATCCATCAGCGTGGGCATTTCATGAGCTATGACCTGGAGATGTTTCCACTTCTGAGCTGTCGTGCAGGTAGGGATGTGTGCACGTTCAAGAGGGATGAAATCTCTGGTATAAGAAGGAGGAAGGTTGATAAAGCTCTCTGAGTTCAAACCTTTAACTTGAAGGCCACTAACTCTCTGACTCTTCACAATTGAGTCCTTTGCCATCATAGTGGAAAGCTTCAGTTTCACTGGCTCAGTAGATGCGTTTAACTTTTCACACACCTCTTTGTCGATAAATGTATGGCTGCTCTGAGTGTCTAATAAGGCATACACCAAAATTTCAGAATCTGGGGCACTAGGTGCTGAAATCCAGACTGGAACAATCATAGATGTGCTCCCACCTTCATCTCCAGTCACACAGCACGATAATGACGATGTACTTTCTCCCGCTTGTGAGACACTTTGGGTAGGAGACTTGACAGCAGGAAGACGATCCTCATGCAGTGGAGTTGGATGGTGCCTTTTGCATATGCCACACACGCTTTGTTTCTGCAGTCTTTAGAGTTGTGTCCTTTTCTCAGGCACGCAAAGCACAGCTTATTTTCTTGAACAAACTTCCTTTTCTCTTCTACAGATTTTTCCATAAGCCTCTGGCACTTATGAACTGAGTGTTTTCTCCACAACACATACATTTTATTTGGTTTGAATTGTTAGCTGATGGACTCCATTTCTCTCGTTTGTATGAATCTTTCAACTTGTTGTGGTCGATATCCATGGATTTGGTTGTGGGACTTGCATCTGAGGCTTTAACATTCATGGCAAAGGTGTTTGCTTTTGGACGTTTTATCTCCCTGAATTCCTTTTCTTCAGATGGCTTTAATGCATACAAAGATGACACGGGATTGCACACGATGCGTGCTTCCTTTGAGACGAAGGAAGTAAACTCTTTAAAGCTTGGGTAGTCTTTGGCATAATCCAGCCGTTCAGTGACATATTGATTCCATCTGGACGTTATCCAATCAGGAAGTTTGACTAACATCTTCTGGTTCTCTTCGCAGTCGTTCAGCACCTGAAGACCTTTAACATGAGGCAGAGCATCACTGCATGTTTGGAGAAAATCACTGAACTCCCTTAGCTTGACATACTCTTTTGGAGCAATCTTTGGCCATTTGTTTAGCTTCTCTCTGTAGGCCCGCTGCACTACCATATCTGGCATTAAGCTTCTCCCATGCTTGTTGATAAGCTTCTTCGTCTTTTCTGTAGAAGCTGCCCTCCAGAACCAACCTTGCCTCTCCACTTATTTACTTTTGTAGGTAGAACAAACTATCAGCAGAATTTGAGCATCGTCTCTCTATGAGAGCCTTAAAGCTTGTACTCCATTCTGTGAAATTAAGTGGGTCACCAGAGAAGATAGATGGTTCTGGAATTGGTAGTCGAGTCAGTGCCATGGATTCCTGTAACGTCTGCAATAAGGTTGCTTCATTTTTTGTAACTTGTCCTTCCTGCTGTCCTGTGTAAGGATCAAGTGGACCAGGATCCCTTACTTTACTGCATGGAGAGCTGCATCTCTCACTCTTTACCTTTAACTCCTCATCATTGTACACTTTGAGCCTTGCTTCAATTACCTCAATGTCTCTCTGATTTTCTAGTTGTTTTAGCTGTTGGCGTTGTGCATCAATAGCAGCCTCCATTTCAATTTCAGCTTTCTTTGCCGCTAACTGTGCAGCTGTTTCTGCTCTCTTAGCTGATATGCTTGGAGTCTCTGCGGAAAAGTTGGAGGTGCTGCTGCGTGCAGTGCTTTTGGAGATTGTTGATCCATATATAGACTTAGCATATTCATTGTCGAGCAGCATGCGTAATCTTGCCTTTTCGGCGTCTGCATCAAAATCTTCTCCTTCTTCTCTTAGGCGTACTCTCATTAACCCAAGAAGATCTGATGACACAGCCGTGCATGCGTCTATTTTTCTCCGAATTTCTTGGCTTGGTGTCATATCAAGTCTAATGCTGTCATATAGTTCTTTCATTTCAGTCTCAAGTTTTTCAACTGCATCCATCATGTTGCACAAGTCACTGTCCAAGCACTCACACTTTAATTTTGAGCGAACTTCTCTGGCTTGAGTCTTCCATTTATCATACGCTGACCTGAACTTCTTTTCTGTTTTAGCTGATTCTTGCTGTTTTAGCTTGAGCATTTTAGGTGTTAAACGTCTTTCACGGGAAGATTTTCTGGTTTTATCTGCTTTTGTTTTGGATGACCCAGGTTCCCTAGGCACTGTCTCAGTCATATCAGTTTTAGGATGCTTATCTTTTTTGACACTCTGTGACTTCTCTGTTTCTTCTGAATCAGTATCAGAATCTAAAACTCTTTGCTCTTCAATAAGGGAATCTTTCTGCTCAGCTAACTCAACACACTGAGATAAATCTTTTTGAACTGACATTTTGCTTTAGCTCTTTAAAGGAAAAACAAGTTAATTTGTAATAATAATTGCAGCATTTGACAATGAAACAAAACTCTCAAGTTAACATAAAATAAACCTTAACTTCTTAACTCGTCACAGAAGTGTATGAAATAGATGACAAATCTGAGCTTTAACTTTAGCAAGATCTAGTGATTTTAAATCTTGTTAACAATTGGCTGATGAATTAAACATTTATCATCACATGCATTTATTTACCCCTTATTTAAAGCAGTCTCTCATTTATATGTTTCTGCTCCTTTAACTTTAAGAGGAGCAAATGTCACTTTCCTTTTACCTTAGTTGTGGAACCTTCCATCAATTACTGAAGGCAAGATTTCACTTTAGCACAGTCTGACCTGATGAAGCACACTTTAACCTGTAATCCACTGCTGGAGATGAAGAAAACGGCACGCTGAAACCAACAGTTCATCACAGGGATAGGCAGAGCTGCACACTGAAACCTTACTCCTCTGTAAGGCATGAAGCAACAGGACTGCACGTTGAGGCCCACAGTTCACCACAGGATGAAGCAGAGCTGCACACATTGAAACAGTAGTAATCTACTGCCGAAGAGGAAGCAGAACTGTGCGCTGAAACCTGGAGTTCACCGCGAGAAATGAAGCAGAGTAAAAAGTAAAGTAGTAAGTAAAAAGTCCACGATTCAGACTGATGTCCACAACAAGCTTTAATCTTCACAGAAAATACATCATGGAGACACCGTGAAAACTAGAACAGACAAGACAGTTTTTAGCCTTCAGCTAAAATCACTTCATATGTCAAAAGGTAAATTAAACATTACAATGTAAAACAATATTTACCGTGTTCGCCTGCTGACCAACGGTTAGAAAAGAAGAAGGGCGGGATAATAAAGTTCTCGGCAGAACCCGCGATTTCTCTCTCTCTCTCGCTGCTGCACGTAGCCTAGCTTTCCGGTCATGTGTTGCTATGGCAACCTATTAAACTTAAACAGCGCCAGCTACATTATGTGTTGTTCCTCCTTTAGAATTATTTTTTATTTGGACCTTTTCATATACTTTCAATTCCTAGACTCCTCATCAGCTAGCCAATGATTTTCATTGGTGACTGTGATGCAGTGCCCACAATCATTTAAGCCACTGTGAAGATGAAATGCATCTTGAAAATTGTCGTTGTCATGGTTGATTGCATGATGATTCATGCAACAAAAGCAGATTTCCTAGGGAAACACAAAAGTTTTAAAAGTTTTAAACACTTATTTTTAATCACTTTTAACCACCTTTCAAAGTGATTTTTTAAATGTCTTTTCAACAGAAAAATGCTTTCTTTAAAGTAACTGACAGAAAATCAATCTGGTATCTACTGTAACTTTAATCTATAGGAGAATAGAAGAATCTTACATTTACTCAGTTATTTATTTGATGAAAATGTAAAGATCAAACCAAATGTAAAAAATTGTAAGGCATTGTTAACTCAAACCATGCATGATACATATACAAAACTAATTTGTTCATCTCCCTTGTGACAATCTAACAGTTTGTTGTAGCACTTTATTACCCAGTGAAATCTGTTTCTATCATTAATTTCTCTTTTAAACCTTACAAATTAACAACACCTACATAATTTCAATGTAGTTGTTGCCTGTGAGCCATACATGCTGTCATGAATATTGGTAGAAATCTACGAACTCTGTAGAAAAAGTTGTAAAATAACAAAGGTTTGAATTGTTGAGGTTATATCTCATCAGAACGTGACATTTATTGAGTACGAGCTTGATTGTAGTATGTTGTGGCAATGAATAGTTTATTTTCCTGTCTGCCATGATATATTTCTGGAAAATCAGTGCAATATGTTGAGTTTGAGAGGCTTTTTCTCTTTGAAAACAACATACACCATGAAATAATGGTTACTGTTGATGTCCCAGATTGCTGAAAAATGTTCCACTTTCAGCCTCTTTTGTAGCTACACAGGGAACATGTTGATGTGTTGTCACATCACATCAAGATATTTTACTACGTTTGGCCAGTTTTCTGCAGAAACAAGAAACACAGAGACAGGGAACAACAGATTGTTTATTACGGTGGATGTCTCATGTGGGCGTCTTTACAATGTCAGAGCATTTCTTAGATTCAAAAGGTTGCTGTCACTGTTCTCTTTCTTCATCTTCCATTGTGTTTGTGTCTCCTCAATTAAACTTATTCTAAATGACCTTAATGTGTAGGGATACTGGAGGGGCTACACTATAATTTTAACAGCCTGTGATCTGATTCATTATGAGTGAAATGTGTCAGCTAATACACTGAGTAACAGTCGAGTGCAAGTAGTCACTGAAAACATCTTCATACCAATACGGGAGTGGAATAAATGCAGGAACATACAGTGCCTTTTGCGAATAAACATAAAAAGTTTTCTGCAAAGTACATAACATTTGAGATACATTACACATGTACAGTATGCAACTTGTATGCATTAAATCTGTGTGGACATGAACAAATAATAGCCATAAGCACATATGTATTGATGCAAAATATATGTAAATATGAGAAATTAGATGTTCCACCATACAATGTAATTTTAACTTGCCTTTATACATTTGAGCATTTGTTCTGCTAACTTGTGATGGGATCACAACCATCTACATTTGTTGCAGTATTTGATATGTCACACAAACTTGGCACATTATTTGTTATCACTGTGTGTATAAAAATGATTCACAGATTACATTAATAATTATTATATCAAGGGTTGGAAACATTGCAAAAAGTATGATCACATTTAATTTATTACTCTTTCAATAATTATTGATTTATCTCAGTATATTAGTTTATAGCAATGCAGCTTCACATATCTTATAGAATATATTGAAGTTTATCTCATTTCACTAAAGTTGTATATAACCCCTGACTACAATTTTAAATTCAGTGAGGAGCAATAAGCAAATAGGGTTCAGAACCTCTTGTATAAATGGTGCTACATAATGTTGTTTGTGTTGCTCATTCACAGCAAAAATTGGAGAGTTGAAATTTCAGGGTTAAACATTTCAGAGTTGATTTCAACTCCCAATGTGTGATTTTAACTCATTCTAAATGAAATGGTGTTTAGTGTTGGAGTTGTTTTACAGTGTTAATCCATTAGTGTTGGTCAACTGTCGTCCAACTCTGCAGAGTTAATTAATCTAAGCTCTGACCCCAGGTTTCCTTTGTTAGTTGGAGACACAGAGAAATGTTCCTCCTCTGCAGTTCTACTCGATAAGTAAAAAAATGCTGTAATGTAAAAAAGTAATGTGATTCTCTGAACAGCTGTAAAATACTATCTGTGGAGATTATCTACTTTAAAAGGACTTGTGTGTTGCCATGAACTAAATGGCAAACACAGTGATAAGCTAATGTTAGCAAGCTGCCTCGTGCAGTTAGCTAACCCTTAAAATCATTTAAATGTTATAAATGTAAATAAAAAGGGCACTTTTAAAGCTGGTAGCAATGAAAATATGCTTTTTAGGTTTACCTTTTGAGGTTGAAGCTAATATTTCTCTGTTTTTTTTTGTTTTAACTGCACAGTCCCAGCATGCAGGCACATGTTTCACATGTAGTTGCCCTGTGAGCATCACCAGCATTACCCTTTTTATTTCCTCCTTTTGTGTTAATTAACTTGGTCAAACTTTTATTTCAGAGAATATGCTGGTTCCAGTAAAATACAAACAACTACAGAAGTATGTGAAGTTGGAGGAGGTTGACTACATGCAATTTCATGAAAAAGGTGAGTAAATTAATGCATTTATGAATTAATTATTTGAACTTTTTTAACATTATCCTTGCGTATAATTTATTTGTCCCCAGTCATGCTGCAGTCTGGAGAAGCATCTCCGCAGCCAGCAGAGTCGGTATCCATACCTCCTCCCTGTTGGACGTCAGAAGAGCAAGATTGACAGCTTCTACATCACCATGGATAAGCATCTCATCCCATGTTGGGCAAATTGCTTCCTCTGGGCATTTGATGAACTTTTCAAAGCACATTTTGTGTTTAACATGTCTTATAATGCAGCGTTAGTGAATTTTTACACATTTTAAAAAAATGTGGAAGTTGTGTATTGTACCTTCATTTACAATGTATTGATTTACAGAGAAAATAAAATGTCACTGTTTGAAAATAACTAACAACTTTTTTTATTGAAAATCATTCTTTCTCTAATTTTAACACTTTGTAGTGTAGATAGTCTGACACTTAATGGAGTTAAACTAACACTAGCCAGGTAGTAACAAAAAAAAAGTGTCTTAGCAGAGTTACTTGTCTAATCCCTAAGTGTTATTTTAACTCTGTTCAGCGAGTTGAAAATGGAACTCTCTCTCAGTGTTAAATGTTTAACTATTTAAAAAGTGTTGATTTGACTCTAGAAAGTGTGGAGCTATATAAACCCTGAAAAAGGGTTGAAATCAACTCTGTGGGAGTTAATTCAACACTGGTCTTTTTGCTGTGTTGAGTGATGTGGATTGTTGTCTGTTTCTATTGTTTTTATTTGTGGATTCTATTGTGGAGGCAGCTATATGTGTGCAACATTAGAGTCCAAGACAAATTTCCCAAAGGATAAAATATTGTATCGTAATTAATGAACGTTAGCAATTTTCTATATTTTCATACTTGTCAAATATACCAAGTACACAATACACACTGTATGATTACTTGTTTTCCCTGTTGAGAAATTAAGTTTTTGGCAGTTAATTAAAACCCTTCTATAAAAGATATATAAGTGGAAATACTGGTTTCTGGTGTCGTATTCAAGACCACACTAACTGAGACCAGGACATACCCGAGACCAGAGTGCTCCGAGACTGAGACAAGACATTTAAGGATCGAGACCAAGTCAAGACCAAGACGAAGGCAGGGTAAGACCAAGACCAAGACCAAGAAACATCAACTTGTGTGCAGGGGGCGTGTCACTCACTTAGACCATAACAGGGGGAAGATTGTGGCAGCAATCAGGGGATACAAATCAAACTACAAATGAATTGAAGTTATTTGTTTTTTAAGAAAGGGGCATTTTCCTTCTAATCACAGTAATGACGTGGAAATATAGCATTTCAATGGTGGTCTTGATATAAAATCCAGAGTACACCCAGTCTGAGACCGAGACAATACAGAGTAAAAACTTTTTCAATTCTGAGATGAGACTGAGACCTTCAAAAAGTGGTCTTGAGACCAAGACCTATTTCAAGTACTAAAACACTACTGTTTTCTGTCTGTAAATCAACATGCACATATTCCAACACTGCAGTCAAAGCTGTTATACCTACAAAAACTGACAGACAGAAAAGGAGAATGGGATGCTGATGGGTGAAGGCTTCAAGATGATTGACATCTTGTAAGAATAGGAAAATGGAGGTAAGAAAAAGTCTAAGGTTAACTTTTTTTTTTTTTTACCTCTGTCACCATGCAGCTCTTAGGACTCTAACTCTCATTTGGGTGCATTGTTTGGTGCTCCAATGCCAAGGTTTTTCAGAAAAACTAAACTAAAAGTACAGCATCAACACTGTAGTCATGTTATTATCTGTTGTTTGGTCAAATTTAAGATGGATGACTTGAGAAAAACATAACTGAATAATTTACCTTGTGCTGAGCCTTCCCCCTGACCAGCAACTGTCCAAACATAGCTTGGCAACAGTAACAAGGCACGGCAGATCAGTCAAGCTTTGGATTTCTCAGCATGCTGAGGCTGCCTGCATGGGGCTGTGGTGAGACAGATACTCAGCATTTAAAAGACTGTGGAGGCTGTTGTCTTTTTTTAGTCCTTCCAAAAACCAAAACCACTACAGCAAATGTGTAAAGGAGTTAAACGGTGTGTTTTGTGAGCTCTAAAGTTAGCCCCAATCGAGGCCATCCCTTTGTAAGCCAGGGAAATATGTTTGCTATCCTTGTAGCTAATTTATAAGAAATATATTTAAAGTTTAAATAGCAAAACAATACAAAGGGAGATGGATGTTTCAAATGCAATCTGAATGGTGAAAAAAATCTCTTCAGCAAGTGTGGAGATAAGGATTTCTAAAGTTTAAGAGGAATCTGCGGGCGTGGGTTAAACTGGATCGTAGCATCAGTAGGCTATAAGGTGTAGGTGGGTGATTTAAATAGCCAGAGAACATACATTGAATATGTCATCTAAGGACAAAAAAAAACATGGCTAATAACTTAGAACACTTGTCTCCTTTTTGACTTGTGGAAAATTTCCCTTCATTATGCTTCACAGTAGTTTAATCTTAAAATATCACTGTATAATGTAGCCCATAACCTACAGTAGTAGACAAACACACACACAGGGAAAAAAGTCATTTTGTATGGTAAAAAAGGCTTCAGCTTTTAGGGTAAGGGTTAGTCCACTGTATTGTTTAATTATAAGCAAAACTGCTCTCATGCTATCAAAGTGTGCTAGAGTTGGTAACACAATCTTAATCTTTTCTATAGCTGGACCAAAATTGTGGAACTCTTACCTCCCAACATCCGTCTCTCACCCACTCTTGGTATTTTTAAGGCTCAATTGCCTTCAATTTTCAATAACCCGTCAAGCTCAAGGATCCATAGCTCTTTAAGTTTTGGGTTACACAGACCTAATCGTTACCTGTTCTTTCATTGTGATTGTTGTTGTTCTTGTCTTTTAATTTCTTAAGCTTTGGTTTTTGTTTCTATCTGCACGTTTCAGCACTTTGGATCAACTGTGTTGTGTCATGTGCTATATAAATAAAGTGGAGTTGAGTTGAGTTAATATTTAATGACCATATTCACTTAGTAGCCATTAAACTCTTACCTCAAAGGTTGGAAGCTCAGCAGCTGTCTTTATTATGTATGTTATGACACTTTGTGTCTGTTTTACAAATAAGCTAAGATATTGGATGTACATTGTTGTTAGTCCTTCACATAGGTCCTTCATCATGATGTGGATTGAATATGTCTTAAAAACTGCATGTCACTAACTTTTATCAGAGATGGTGTAAGACTAGCACCCTGCCAAAACATTATTTCAAGTTTGACCCCACCAAAAACAGTTTGTCCAACAGGTGACTTCTGCCAATAGAAAACCTCCTCTCTGAATCAGTAGGGTGCACTACTGTAGCTTGCCAGCTACACAACAGATACACATCAGCTGGCATCAGTGCATGCCTCATTATTTGCTGGTTATTCATTTATTCTTTTATACTTTATTTGAGCTATTACTGAAACACTTTGTTACTAAGAAAGTTGGTTCATAACTAAAGGTTCTTTATCATTATTATTGTTTTTTTTTTTGTTTTACCTTAGGGGAAAAGTCCAACTTATTATCAGCATCCAGTCTTATCTGTTACTGATGAATCAATGAGGTGCAACATAGAAAACAGCAGATTGAGATGATCCCTTTGAAAACAGCTTTTGAGCATCCCACCCTGAGCGTGACGTCAGAGGAGTGTGGCAGCCGTGTGAATATGGTGGATTACAGCCCATATGAAATCTTACAGTTGCCAAATTCCATTAAATGAAATGTACTCTAGAGTTTGAAAGACACACAATCAAAAGTGGAGCGTGAAATTAAATAAAAACGTAGAAATAGAATTCATTTGGAACCCAGAGAGGTACATCTGTGCTTATATGAAGCCAAAGTGAATGTAACTCAAAATTAATAAAAGAGCATAAAAAATTAAGTGAAACCCCTGTGTGTGTTTGCCCGATAGGAGTTACAACATTAATACAAGCTAAGTGATGCAAATCAACCAAAAAAAAAAAAATCCAAACAATTGTGTATGTGGTGTCCATGTCTGAGCAGTGTGTGTGTGTAAGGTAATCTGTGTCATGTGTGTCTAGCTCCGCAGCCCCCAGAGGACCAAAGTCTCCTTTGATATGGAACGAAAGGCCAGCGGTGGCAGCAAAAGACTAGCGGAGGCAAGAGAAAACATGAAAGCAGCCGCTGTAATTATGATTAACCCTCACCCCTTAAGGAGAGATTTGGTGATGTAACATTACTCTGCCTTCATTGGGCTGATAAAACACCAGCACCTCGCTCTACCTTTTAAAAAAAAAAGACACATTAACACACACAGGATGGAGGAAAGAGAGTAGAAGTTGAAAAATGCAGTAAAGAAAAAAAACACTTGAAACCATGAAAGCAGCTTCTGTAATCGCGCTCTCTCTCTCTCTGTGATTACACCCAGCCGTTCACAGGGTGGGTTAGGACATGTAGCATCTCACCTCCTCCATCATGCTGCTCACACTCGCATGCATGCAACTGCACACACACATAAAGACGTACATGCTCTCATTTATCTCAATACAGTAATAACGCTAATGATATCCCATGGGTGCCTCAAAGTATAAAGGAGGGACTGAATATGGAGAGTGGGAGAGGGAAAGAGTGGGAGAGTAAGAGTCTTTGTGAACAGTACGCTCTCATCTCTGTTGGCAGGAACGCCATTTGTGAGTCTGTAAGATGTTTAAATAGAGACAGCAACTGACATACACACATACACACACACACGCACACGCGCGCACACACACACACACACACACACACACACACACACACACACACACACACACACACACACACACACACACACACACACGCACACACGCACACACGCACACAGACCGAGTGTGTGCGCCGACTAGAACACAGAGACTGGGGGAATGGATAAGAAAAGAGGATTTAAGCGACACTGGCAGGCTCTTGCACTGTTTTTAGGTCAATGACAAGAAGCCTATTCAGACAGACAGACACACACACACACACACATGTAAAAAGTGCACAAACACTCACAGGGATGTGCACACACGAGCGTATTCGCAAAAATATACTTAGCTGCATTTACTGTCAACGCTCAACAAAGAAGCTCTGTAACAGTACTAGAAAGACTTGACAGATATCAAAATCTCCTCAGCTGGTATTCTTGCTCAATGTCCTCAGCTCCTCTTTCTCTATATCTCCTCCTCTCTGTGTCCATCGCCTTCCTCTCCCTCTCTGCAATATGTGAGCAGGAGTTTGCTGATGCTGTGTTCTACTACGACCAAATCCATCTCCTGATCTATGTGGACATTGTGAGTTCCTGATCCACCATCTTGGCCCGGGTTCAAAGGGACAGTGTGTTTGTTTGTTTGTGTGCGAGCCCGAGTGTGCATATGGGTGTGTGTGTGTGTGTGTGTGTGTGTGTGTGTGTGTGTGTGTGTGTTTGAGGGGATGCATACAGGGACAGGCATACAGATCAAAGGGGGTTGGGAAGCCGCCTGTCATCCTATAAGGAAGCATCAGCTCTCATGCATATTCACCAGAGGATGTGTGTGTGCATGATGATTCGATTGGGGCCCACTCATTTCTAATCAACTACCAAAATGACCCTAAAGCCCCCCGTGAGGAGTTTTTCACTGGTTATGAAACAGACTGTAATTAATACTCATGCCTCTTTGTGACCTAGTAAAGCAAACAAGACCATCAGCGACAGAACCACTACTGTATTTCTATAGTTAGCAATAATGCTAGAAACAGCTGTGGCTGGGTAGGTTTCAGATGAAGTGAGTTACAGGACGCAACAGAAACAGCCTTTATTACATCTTGTTGTTGAGTGATATGTGTGACTGTTAAAAGACCACAGGATGAGATTCTTTTGTTTAAAAACACTACTTGTAAAAGGTAAATAATAAAATCAGCAAAGAGATAAAAAGAAACGGACTGTTTTGTCCACAGGAGGCGCCAAAATCGAAACAAACAAAAAGTTCTTCACAGGAGCTTTAATTTATTTTAAATAAAGTCTGGATTATATTTATAATGATTATTCTTTAAAGGTGTAAAGTTGTAAGAAAAAAGGTCTTTGATTTTGTATGAAAGTTTTGCATAAGATGACTTTTGCACATGTAGAACAATTGGTACAACCCCACTGACAACTGAAAGAGACAATTATAACACTGAGCTATACTTTCAATAATCTGATTAGAAGATGATACAGGTCATTGATAATGGAAATGTGAAGCGAAGCAACAACATTTGTGTCGATTTTCACAAGAGCAGGTAGCTAGTTGTCAAGTGGAAAATAATGCCTGGAACAAGTGAGAATTAGCAGGCATGTTGGTATAGCAAAGTTGTCCTTAAAAACATGTATGGCACTGCATCAGATTCAATGTATTACAGACGTACAAATCAAAGTTTCAATCTGTTAAATCTAAAGAACAGGAAAACCACTTAGAGCCCAGAGTAAACAGGTTCACAAATGTTTCAGGGCACAACTGTGAGCTCTGATGAGGTTCAATAATAACCTTTCTTAGAACAAATAAAACATATTCAAAATCATATGCTGGGCAAATAAAAGTGTAACAACAGTATTCTTCCATGTCATGCCACAGCACAGACACAATCCTGAACATTTTCAGGTAGGCTGCACCTGAAATCTTACTGAGTTGCTTGTTCACACATGCATCTCCCAGAAGATTGTTTAAAAGTGTTATGCAATATTTAGGCATTAAGTTGTCCAAAAAAAAAAAAACGATTAGATCCTTGTTTTGTTTTTTCGTGACACTTGATGGAGTCTGGAAGGAATTCTGCAACACATAACGTTAGCGCACATAACTTGAAAATAACTGAATTAAATGACATCTCTCATGCTAGAAGGGCTAACGGTAAGGGGGTGACATTTATCTATGATCACCTCACCATCTCTCTCTGTTACAAACACATTTACTAGCCTGACACAACTACTAGATCCACTGCAAACGATGTTTCAAAGTATTTCCTCAAAAAACTAAGTAAATTACCAGAGCTCGTCAGCTAATTAGCTAGCTATCCTACTTGCTCAGAGAGCTGAGGTGATATGATTGTATGAAACTGAACACAGACATGACAAATATTCATTCAGTTAAGATGGACCATTTCTGATTGATACAACTTTCTTCATTCATAAGCTGGTTCAGTCTGATGAAGTTAGCTTTATTGATAAAATTAAGAACCCAAGTAATGTATGGTATGCTCCTCTAGCTTTCAGCTGCTTGCTCTTGGCTCAGGTGGTCTGTTTTTCCTGTAAACGTTAATGAGGTCATAATAACTGATCCCCAGGGAAAGAGTGCACAAAAGATTATTTTGCTGTTACTTTTTTTTTTTTTTTGCGATACTTTAGAGAACAATTTTTTTCCTCCCAGCTCTAGAAACTATGGTGAAGGATCCAATATGTCTGACGGGTATTTCATTAGTTTTACTGAAACATTCCAGGAAGCTTCTAATCATCTGCCTCAAATGCTGAACTATATTGCAACACTGATCGTTATTTCTTGCATCAGCCTGTATTACAAGATAATACACAGCTTCAAAAAGGCCTTTTAATGTTTTAATGATTTCAGCTGGCTCACTTAAAGAGTTTGGAGCTGGTTAAATCAGGCCTTATGGGCTGTAACAGCTTTAATTAGGTTCACTAACTTTTTTATAGTAAAAGTTTTCCTCCAGGATCCCCCTCTCATTCATGTATTTAATTTGAAGATCCGTTCTCCATTGACATCTTTATAATATCTTTAACTTTCAAGAACACTAACTCGTGGTTGCAATTAATACAAAAAACAATATGCTATGACATCTTTAAAACATTGACTGTTCGTGTAAACACCGATAGAGCAGAAAAATGAGCTTCTTCAGTGAAAACAACAGAAACCAATATGCATAAAACGTTGCATGTGAAGTGCTAATAGCTGTCATAACTCACCAGCACCTTAACACTCCCCTTAAGACCCTGTATCTGTGTGTGTATGTGTGAGTGTGTGTTTGTGAGACATTGATTTATTGCTTCTTGGGCAATTTAAGCAGTGTCTGTTTTAAATGAGTCCATTTAATGACCCACTGTGTTAACAAGTCCTGCAGGATTCTTCAGTTACTTAAATAGAGAAATAAAACAAATAGATGGCGGTCAGGGGACAGAGAGATAGAGGGTTAGAGAGAGCGAGGTCATACAAAATAAATTAAACAAAATAGTGAGAATCAATGTGTTCAATATTACAGAATAAGTTTGAGCTCAAACAAAGGTCCTCACAAAAGCATTCGTAATTCAAAATTTTGAATTGGTCGTCTTTTCCACCTGTCATGCTTTGCATACGATTTGTCAGTGTGATATAAGCCCTGCTGCCTTGCGGGCTTCTGTGCTGTCCATCCTGTGAAAAAAAAAAAAAAAACGTATTTTCCTGCAAAAATGTGCCCTCAGGCAATAAAAGACAGGCTTGGTTTGAGTGTGAGTGTGTGCGCTCTGCATGTTCGAGGCCCATGCACGTCATTGTCTGCGTGACGGCACGGACATTTGTGTGCCGTGTATGTGTCAAGGACAGCTGCTCGTTCTGTTTCTTAGTAGGGCCTCAGGCGAATCCCCATCCAGCCTGTCCAAATGCTCCTTTCTTCGGGGGACAAGGATAGATTGTCACCGCCCTTAATAAATCCTTCCCAAAGGCAATCAACTCAAACCGAACCCTCTGCTGCTCAAAATGTCTGTTTGTTTAATTTCAACATCGCTGGTAGCCAGGGACCTGTCGTCTGCTATTGTTCGGTTTAAAATAGTCTGTTGCCCTCCAACATCTCTCTCTGTATTTACTTGTAGGCCGATGGGTTAGTCTGTTTGGATCAAGTCTGTGTTGCTTCACAAGAGCAAATCAAGACAGGGAGAAAAGAAATCTAAAGTGCGATTGACAAGTTTGACTGATTATCTGCCAGGAAATACAATCATATAAAAGACAAGAAATTTAAGAAATTACAGTTGAAGGAGTGAGCATGTATTTCAATTAATAAAAATAAATAATATTGCTTTGCACTCAAATACACTCAAGCTACTTTAATTTTCACTAAAGCCAAAATCCTATCAGCAACAGGCCAGTCCAGCATCTACCAAGGAGGCAGAGCAGGTCTGTTAAGCTTTATATTTCTTCACACACTAGACAAGTGGTTTACATATAAGAGTTTGGAGGGTGGTGTCCTTTTTTAGTCTTTACAAAACAAAAACGCACTAGAGGGTTCAAAATTGGAATAAAAATGTTTGCTAATCTTCCGTTACATAAGCTAAAATCAAAAGCAAGTCCATTCAGGGCGGCAGTAGCTCAGTCTGTAGGGACCTGGGTTGGGAACTGGAGGGTCGTCGGTTTAAGTCCCAGTGCGGACTGAAATACGGAAGTTGTTCTGGTACTCTGAGATGTGCCCGTGCACTGCCCAGGTGCCTTTAAGCAAGGCACCAACCGCTCTGGTGCACTCCCTGCATAGCAGTGTGTAGCAGCCCCACTCTGACATCTCTCCACTAATGCATGTCCACGGGTCCTGTTTGTCCATGTGTGTGATTTGGGCCTAGGGGTGTGAGAAGCATGTCTCTCAATGAGCTTCAACCCACAATAACCTTACATTACCTTGACCACTAAGAATTAGCATATCATACTAACTTCTTTAGTTTGGGGGTCACAGCTTACTTTTTTTTTTATTACTAGCACATCTGCTGAGAAATATTTCCCACATGGGTGTATGCTGGTGTAAGCTAATATATCATGAAAGCTGCCGTGCTCTCCATTGGCAATTTGGGAAGTTAAAACTCAGGCAACCCAAGCCAATGTTACCTGAGATGATGTAAGGTTGAGTGTTTAACATATTAAAGGGTTATTTCTGTATTTTTTTAAATGGAGCGACTGATTATATTCTCTTGCACATTTATTCAATTTCTTCATTCAACATAGCCACTCTCTTTATCTACCACTTCCACCATCTCCCTGCTGATCATCTGATTTGAAGCGTTTACTCTTCAAGTTATAATCCAAACCGATTCCGCCACAATCTCGCTCAAGATTCTCCCTTCCGCGGTCAAATTTTAAAATCTTTTCTGTCTTCTGCCCCAGTCACCTGAATTCAAGCTCAGCAGAGTTCAGATACAGCCTCAGAAACCCACTCAGCTCAGCTCAGCCCCGCTACTGAGAAAACAGCAGAGGTGCAGGCCTAATACTGTATTACTCCAATATAAGTCAAATTGTTACTTGAGTTAAAGTACTGGAGTACTTGCTTCTCAAAATATCGACGTATTCAGACTACTTTTTAAAATAAATCTCAAAATGTATTTTCACAATGCATGAGTGCAGTCAAGAATAAATGGGTGTAAAAGCTGCTACATTATGTTCATTAAGAAAATATTAATGTAGGACAATGTAGGGCAGGATTTACACAGTGAGAAAACATAACATTTTTTAGACAACTTCTTGAACTATGCAATTTTGCTGCAATAAAGCTGGTGCTGCTAAAGCTCCCTTGCTTTTTTCACTTCACTGCAGCGGTGTTAGCACCCAACACAAAACATATAAAAAAATAAGGGCCTCTGTGACACCTTCTAGTAAACTGATGAGTAGCTTTTCTTTCTAAGCTTGCCCTTGCTTCCGAACCATGACTACCCATCCCCCTCCTCTGAGGTTTACCTGCGGCTACCCTTACACCCACACACCCCAAAACTCATAAAGGAATATTAGAAAAGATGCCCTTTTTCTCTGCAGACTCAAAAACTGAAAATTAAAAAGTCACACACACATATACATCTCTCCAGAGGGCAGTTATACCTGGAGATTAAAAATGTTAAGTCAAAGCAGGAACTCCCAGAGCGAGGTGTGGATGTTTCTAAGATCTACTAATGATTACTAATGCATGCACCTACACTTTCTTTCAACCCCCTTCAGAAAAATACAGTCTGTATTTTTTTTTTCCCAGCAAGTAAGCTAACTTGCTATCTTATGAGACTCATTGGAATCAAGCAGTCAGGTGTGTCCAAACACACATGCTCCAGAGATCTCTATTATCAACCTAAAGTCACAGGAAACCTAAATCGACCACAGCCTTCTGACTATGAAAAAAGGGTCTTATGTGAAAAATAGTAAGCATCTAATCTCAATTCAAAATGGCAGTTTTGTCAATTAGTGTTCTGTTTAATTTCTGGATATTGGGTTTGTTAGTAGGTGACCTATCCCACAACTATAACAGGAAAAGTCACTCAGCAGCCAATCAGCTTTTTACACCCAGTATTAACATCATCAGTCAGGAATCAGCTGCTGATAACTGACGCAGCCAACAATGTTTATTATTGACCATGTTTGTCTATTTCTGGCCTAAGAGGTTTAGTAAGGGAGGTTGATCTATTTTCAACACCAGGTGTTAATCCTTATTTTAGGGAGTTTAGCTTGATAATGCAGCACAAGCTAATGCAACAGAGCATAATTTAGCATATTATTCAAACTTTAAGAACAAACAGGGGCTTCTCAGCTAACATTGCATGTGTATGCTTACTGCTAACCATAATATGAATTGTAAAGCATTTTGGCAACTTGGCATTCAGACCTATTGAAATAATTTCCAGATGGCAGGATTTGTTCGTTCTCCTCTTTTTCTGACTCATAGATCCAACAAAATTGTTAATTGCTTCACACAATGTTTGCCACATACTGCTTTTTTTTTGTTTGGAGCCTGGCAGATGTCAATCAAATGTGAGAAAAGAGAAAAATGCTTAACAGCTAAATAATCGGATTTCTAGATGGAAGCACAGGTAAAAGGCTCCCTGCTGAGCTTCCTGCCTGTCACACCACTGACATTGCAATTGGGACAGCTGCAGTCAACAGCCAGGGACCATCCCTCGACCATCCGTCATTGAAGTTTTTTGTTTTTAAAATGCTGGGTGGATGTTCGAACAAAGCCCCTGCTGCCAACTTCCTCAGGTGTATAGTTCGCACCACAACCTTGATCTTCTGTGAAGATGGATCAGATGAGTTTCTCAGTTATAAAACGAATCTCGACTTCTCCTGTCTGTAGCCTTAATTGATTGACTCAGGCAGCTGTAGTGTGTTTCTTCTTCCTTGGTAGAGCAATGGAATCTGTTAATCCTTTCCAGGCCTTTGAAGAGTTGTTTCTTGACAGTGGCAGCTATCGGTTTATCAGAGAGAGAGAGAGATCAGCTGTACACAGTATCCCTCCACTTTGGACATGTTTTTGAACCAGCAATGGCATCTTTTCTCCATTAACTGAGGTAGAGATGGTGTCGTCCCTGGCTTCTTAAAGGATAGAGATTGTGACACTTGAATGGTTTGATCCTCATCCTAGCCCATTAGAGGAGTTCCTCCTCCAACCTTACTTGGGGGCAGGGCAGTACAAGCTGCTGTTTAGAGGAGGCCTGTAACATCATCCACATAGCTTTGCAAGGCTGGCAATCGTTGACCTGATTGTGATCTTTCTCCTCAAATCATGTGTCACCACCAATCAGGATGATTTCAAATGCTGCTCTGACAAGGATGGGGAAATACCGCAACCCATCTCTATGCCTTTCTCAAGCTGATGTCAACAGGTTGTAGTCTCCTGTGTTGTATAGCAGACATGGAAATTGCTAGAGTAGCTGGAAACTAGGATCTGAATGCAGGATGGGATGTAGAAGAATAGAAGGGCAAAGGTATCTAGTTGGTGGGGAACAGACCTAATGACATACCAGCTCCAATCTGCGATAATCGATCTCTAGAAAACAGATATCTAGAAGAAAGTGCATATAAAGTCTATAAGAGGGTGATAGACTACGATTGTGCTTCATTTGAATATACGTATGTATATATATGTTTGGAATTACTTGTTTACCCACACTCTACAGATGTATTGCAGCTTCCACAAAGACAGAGTAAGGCTCAGAAGCCCATGGAGAATTCTGCAATTAACCCCCCAAAAACACTTTGTATTGATCCTACTATCATACATAGAAGCAATTCAACAGTATTATTTTAGTTGGCTCTAGTAGTTTATCCTAACTTGATGTTTATTTTTTGTGGGCATTTTCTGCTATTTATAAGGTGAATTCTTTATGTTTTATTTTTATTTATTTTCCTTCATAGTATATAATCAGAAATACTTTTATTGAGGGGGGGGGGGGGGGGGGGGGGTTGTAACCTGTGCACAAACTATCCTGCTTTGCTTTATTCGAGAGAGCTAGGAAAGAAACAGGAATGGTGTATAGAGGGAGCACTTTGGAAAACAAGCTAAAAAAAACAACCATAACCCGCGACTTTATTTGTATATGTAATATTTGCAGCTGATAACAACGCCAGCAGACAGTCAATGTTTATAAAGTTCAGCATCTTACCGGCTGCTGCTTTGGATATGTAGAAATTCGATTAAGCACTTCAGCTTCAGATTTCTGAGATCTGTCCCTCTTTGTAGGTGGTGCAGCAGCGAGTTACCTGCTAGCCTGCCTCTCCTTTCTGGTGCTGTGTGAGCATTTTTTTTTTTTATGCTCCAGGTGCATTCGCGCTGTGAAGATTGAGCCCTTGCAGTTTGGTTTTCATCATTTGAATAATTTTAAACTTTTATGTATTTCCTGAATCTATTTCTTAACTACCTTAGGTAAACAATAAAAATAATTGTAATTTTAATGGCATAATTTGTGTATTAAATGACTACTGTGCTGTAAGTGTAGGTTCAGTTTAGTTTCTTTTTTTCAAAACCCCTAAAATTCTATTTTTAAACTGTTTTTACATATTTATTACTTGCTTTTTACTTCTTTCAATTAATCTTAGATATTTTGTTATTGATCTATTTATTTATTTATTAACAGACCACATACTCCATTATGACTTGATAGTGAATCTTAAAACTTCTCAACTTCAACTAACTAATCGACTTGTTATCATACTTTGTTGTTACTGCTAATATAATACTTTTTCCTTTATAGCTCACATTGCAGCTATTGGGACGACCCCTCCACACCTGTAGGTGTTCCTGTGCTGTTTGTCTGTTTTCCCTTTCCCGACATAGATGTAGGCGATGCGCAGCCCATCCGGCAACGTTTCTACCGTGTGTATAAGGAAAATAAAAAAGTAATGGATTCAGAAATAAGTTATATGCTTGAAAATGGCGTAACAGACCCCTCATCTTCAAGCTGGGCGTCCCCTTGTTTACTTGTTTAGAAGTCTGACAAAAGTCTGAGGTTTTGCACAGACTATCACAAGGTCTCCGACTCCTGTTTTTGTTGTAGCCTAAAGAGCCTTGTTATAACACTATTAATCTATCTTATTCATGGATATGCTCTGTTTATCTCTGTTTGTCTTCTTCTTCCTCTATACCTCTATCCCACTTTCCAAGCCCAACACAGTTTTCACAGATGGCTGCTCAGCATGAGTCTGGTTTTGCTTGAGGTTTCTGCCTCTCAAAGTAAGTTTTTTTTCTTGCCACTGTAACATTGCTAAATATTGCTTAGTGGTCATGATGGAAAGATGTTGAGTCTTTGTGGATAATATAACAATGCTTAAGGTATTTTCCCTCTTCTTTCGTAACATATGATAGCAATGAGTACGGTCTGACTGACAAGATTTTCAACTAAATACGTATAACCAATTAACATGACAAAAACTACATTGTGAAAATAATCAGACCTAACACAGTGAGACAAAAGGAATATATGTAGTCAACAGTTACATTATGTGCCGTGATTCTAGCACACAGCTTAACTCTTCATCTGCTTGCAAAATGACCTGTGTCTTATTCACAAAGCAAATATCAGTCTTTAAAAAACAGTTCATGAGACATTTGCATACAAATTTATATATAGTATTATATTATAAACTAGAATTTTATTTCTTTACATTGGCTTAGTGCATTAATCTATTCACATTTAGTGAGTTATTGTAGATGGGGTTCCTTTGAAACTGCTTTAATGTATACTTTTTTGTTTTGTAAATATTGTATTTACCTTTCAACTTTAATAGGATCATACTGAAATGCATTAAGTTAAAAAAAAAAAACCTGAATTTGCCCAGAAATTACCACAGCAGCTAACACTACAGGAACCCTTTGATTGAGGCTATACTGCTGCAGTGATCACACATGACCTGCACTGATTGAATCCACACATAATAAGGCTACAAGGTTTTTTTTTTCTCTGCCCCCAGAAGAGACCTCTGCAGGAACCTCCTGCTCAATTGGAGCGCAGCTTTGGCTCAGAAACGTCGGAAAGCTGGAAAGCTGAACCTATTTCAGTGCAGCAAGTAAGTGAGTAATCCACAATACTGACCTACTCTTCAGACTGGGAACATTAAAATACCAGGGGGGAACATGATGAGAAAGAGTCCCCATGTCTTTATTGAGTAGGAAGCTAGTATAGAAACCACCTTCATCATACCTCTGTCGGAGCATGTTGTGTGAGCATTCTGGCCTTAAAAACACACAGATTACATTTTAGCCTGCAGCTAAACCACTAAAGCTCCTTTTCTGATTACACCATTTTCTTTACAGCAGCTGATGATCACAGAAATTGTTTTTCGGTAACAACATCACAGTATTTCTGTTTATCACTGCTATATTTTTGTCTTATTTTATTAAGCTTCATTATCCTACGGTGCATGGTTGCTTTGAGCTTAGAATGAACATTTGAGAAATGTGCCGAATAATCATTTTCTATTCCAGAGCCCTGTTTTTTTGTTTGTTTGTTTGTTAATTATATTGTAAGAGGCTTATACTGTATGGTACTGCATGTATTTTTACTAGAATTACATTCAGTGAAAGGAATAAAGAGCACAGAACCTCCCACTGTGTCCTTGTGTGTGTGTGTGTGTGTGTGTGTGTGTGTGTGTGTGTGTGTGTGTGTGTGTGTGTGTTTGTGTGTGCCGATATTGCATGCATCTGTGCACCTTAAAGTACAAATCCATACACAATAATCAATAACTTGGTTATGTTATGTATGCATTTTTTTAAAGTATTGTGTATCTTGGATGATGCATTGTTAGCAAATGAGACTTCAAAACACTCATCAGTTAACGTCTGTTTATTGATTTGTACTTGCACAATGCACACCCACATATAATGCTGTTTGAACTGAATGTTGCCTCCCTCAATTAATATGTTAAATAATATTTGAGGCCGTAGGGGTTTTACAATAGCAATGGGTAATCATGTCTTTCAATTACCTTTTAAATGTGTGAAGTATGTGCAGAATATGTTGTTTGTGGTTGTGTTTGGTATGTTCTTTCATGTTTACATGTTAATGTCGTCTGCTTTCATAGTTTTGTGTTCATTTATCAATACTACTGTGGAGGCAGCTAGATGCAAGTTGGCATTCAAGTCCAAGACTAATTTCCCTACATGCACATTGAAGTGTATCCTTCCAATCAAACTGTGTCTTATCGTTCCATATTGTACTGTTCCATAAATAGTAATCGCTATAGCATTACATTGCTTCATATGGCAAGGCATGTTTATTTATACAGGCCTAGCACATTTGAGCAACAAAGTGATCCCAAGTGCTTTTCACAAGACATCAAAAGCATCCTGACAAAGAGAGAGATTCAAGATGAACTTAATTTGTCCTACAACATGAGAAATTTATGTCAGAGAAAAAAATCGAAAAAGATCAAATATCACCTGTTCTGAAATATCAAAAAGTACAATGAGATTAGTCTACAAAAGGGGGGGGGGGGATTCTGAACCTCTTACCAGAGGGCAGCAGCTCATACCCTGCAAGTAGAACAGAGGAAGGGTCACTGACAATGTTAATGTCTTAGAGTAGCCAGTTCAAAAATAGTCTGCAGGGATGGGTGATGTTTACCTCCCATAATTTTACGTGCAGTCTGAATCGATTGGATAACTTCGGTGTTTATACACAGACAGTTTGCCAAACCATGCTGTGATACCATATTGTACCTCAATAGTGTAGCCGATATTAGCAGCCACATTTCACAACCCCTCTTTCTGCAGGACTCAGGAATGTGGATTAACATCTTGGTTACATTTTACCAAGAAACAAAGGAACTGATCAGTGATTTAAGTCTCCCTCTCAGACAGGCTCTGGAAGACAGGATATTATAAACTTTTACAACGCCTTGAGTAAACAACGATGTGGAAACAGAACACTCTGCTATGTACAAATTGACCCCAAAGACATGAACTGTGACCGAAACCAGTTTCTGAAAAATCGTAAAAAATTGATCATCTGTGGAAGTACTGCTGAAGAACTGATTAAACCACAGCATTCAATTCTGCATCAAATTAACATTTATGTCTTTCTTCATCTAGATATTTGTAATTGTCACATTGGATGCATTATAATCATCTTTTTAAACTCAAAATCTGATGTTTAGAATACAAATAAGAGTTATTATAGTTTTAATAGGAATTTGACGTGGAGTGCTATTGCCATCTAGTGTTAGAATATCCATGAATACGTAACCTAAATAATTATACATTTAGACGTGTTATAAAGCATACTCTTTGATATTAGCTATAGAAGGTGTTATTTAAAGACACCAATTTATTTTCCTACTTTATTAATATGTCTTATTAAGAAGGCTGACTGTATAACATGGTTTTGTTCACCTACAGGCTGGGATTAATTGAGGATGTTCCCAGGTGGTGTGATTTTCATCTGTGAATCTGATAGAAATGCATGTCTAATTATATGACGTAAACCTACATCAACGTGGATCTGATAGAAATAATATCGAAATGAATGTATGGTGACGTATATATGTTTAGATTCTTATTCTTAATCTTATTGCGTAAACTCAGTTTAATTTAAACAATTGTCCTCCGGTCAGAGTGGAAGTAACCCTTGGGCGGTCCCCCTCTCTTGCAGCTGATAAAAGTTCATACTCAGCTCCGGTTTCAGGTTCTTGCTTCTTGCTCTTGTTGGCTTCTCTTCGGACTTTAGTTCGAATCACCTTAAGACTTTTAAGTTTGCGCCGTAGAGACACAAATCTCTACTGAAACTTTTCTTCATAAACCTTCAGCGCACATTTTTTTGAAACATCAATTATTATGGCTCAAGCAAGGCTTTTGAACTTTCTTCTCTAAAGTCTTTGCTCTTCAATTTTGAACGCCAATTTCTTAATTTGGATTCATCAAGATAGCCATCAGGTTAATCTGAATTGGAACTCAACGTATCAAAAGACTCTTTAATATTTTTCCTGTTGGATCCACTTGGAGCTGATGAAGACACAACCATGACGGCTGAACTGTCATTCCACCATCCACTGCATAATCCGACCCAGCTACTGCGGCATCTAATCTGGCCTGTGGACCTCTCTGGTAGTCCTGGAAGAAACTTGTCGGAGACTGAAACGGGACCAGTCGGCGGAATTCAATCGAACACACCTCACAGTAAGAGTGTTGGTTCTGCAGTGGGTGTTGAGAGATTAGGTCGTGAGCCGTGTCCATTCAGAGCCCTCCTTTAAATCCAAATAGAATCCCAAAATTCGTTTATCAACTTTTTCCCTTTTGATCATTTGCTGATTAAGTTATTCAAACAATACCGCGTTTTATCTCGTTACTAAATATATAATGTCACCATACATGCAGCCATGCCATACAAACTATCAGGGACAGTGTTGCCATAACATTAGTGATTGGGCTCTTATCACAGACTCTGAAAGACTGACTGTAATGATTTCAATCCATGGAAGGAAGTTCAGTTAATTTGACTTTGGTCTATTTACTGTAGGAAAAGGAGAAAGGAGACAATAACAATGGAGGGAAAAGGTACAAAAACTGTATGCTCTATGACAAAGAATTCTACAAAACTGAAGATGGCACCTGGATTAATGGTGCTATAAGAGTGTGTATATATATATATGTGCGTGCTATAGGAAACACACATTTCAATGTGAGTAATAACAGTTTAGCTCAGTTTAAGAAGGGTACTGAGTAAACTCCTGCTATGGAGGCGGCTGTGGCTCAATTGGTAGAGTTGTCGCCTCTTAACTGGAAGGTTGAGGGTTTGATCCCCAGCTGGCCAAATGTCCGATGTGTCCTTGGGCAAGACACTTAACCCCAAATTGCTCCCGCTGCTTCAGCGGTGGTGTACGAATGGGATTAGTTACTTCTCATGGATGATATGACATAGCGATCATCACTACCATCAGTGCATGGGTGGGTGTGACGTGGTGTAAAAAAAGCACTTTGAGTAGTTGGAAGACTAGAAAAGCGCTATATAAGCTCAAGTTCACTTACCATTTATGGACAGAACTCCAACTGTATATTTTAACTCACTATTCGTTTAGCAGAAGTAATAATCAATTTTGAAACCAGTAAAACATTTCAAAATCAATATTCTGTTTCAAATAATTAATGTCCTAAGTAAGTTGCAGTGTAATAAATGGGTTAATGTATAGTGAGCAGATCATCCATTCAGGATGGTCATGGCTTAGCTCTCCCTGTAGGGTTTCCATTGCACAAACGGGACTTTTATATAGCATATATATTTATTATATGTATGTGTACCTTGTCTACTGTTAGGTCTAATAGGATCGACCTTGCATCTTCATCAGTTTTCCCAGAATTAACTTTATACTGCAGTTCCTTCATAGACATAATAATAACGCTCCCACTGATTTTAATGATGTGCTTGGATTTTATCAAATAAAAAGGTATTTTAAACAGACCATGAAAAAGTCGGCTATGTTGTTGTCTGAATTTTACTCTGGAATTATACGTACATATGTGCATTGTTTTGACTTGATTTCTTCTCCAGGTACTCAACACTTTATTACCACTCTCCGAAACTTGGTTCACAAGATGTTTAATTGATTTATAGTGTACAATTCCAGTATCCTGACTCTCAATGGCATGGCACTTCACCTGATCCAGTCTGCTGCTTGCTTTGTCAAGACAAGCGTCTTGACTGACCTTCCACTGTTACTCCAGAATGTAAATTCCTCCCGCAGGCATGTTAGGACTTAGAGGCAAAGTAAGGAAAATCTAATTATAATTTCTTTTTGTACTTTTAACGATAACGAGGACAATCCATGAAGCTTATCATGCTGCCTATCATTTGGTGTGGTGTTTTATCCTATATATTCAAAGGTATCTTTATTCTTCTGGAAATTAGAGAGAGTAAAAAAGTAAACATTTATTTTTTTTGCCCACATTGAAACCCTCTTTTTTGTCTTAATTGCTTAATAAACCTTGATGCAGATACCCCCACACTAACACTGGATATTAGGAGGGATTATTATGTTGATACGATGAAGTGGCAGCAGTGAAAAAGATTCAGCTACAGGCAGCTATAACAGTGAAGAAACATAAAAAAATTAAAACTGTGTCATGTCTATTGATGCAGAGAGGCTAACTGAGAGATTGCCAAGTTTTAGAAGAATTAAAGGTCTATATGTGAACCATAATACCTCACTTCCAGAAAGGGTGTGGCTGAATATACCTTTGTTATGACTTTGTTCTGAGATGGATTACACTGTTCTGCCTTGTTTTCTCCCTTATTGGGACACATTAACTACAAACTGGCTGTTTTGATAATCTACACCATCAGCACTCATTCCTTAATATTCAGTCCTCGTTGGTCCTCGGGGGGGAGTATTAGTAGCAACAGATGTCCTGTGATTGTAATATCCAAGAATCTTTCAGAGACATCAGTGATCTTTTCCTTGCTGCCATGGCAAAGGAATCCCGAGTGCCAAAAGTTTACAAAATATATCCTCTGATAATTGAAGCTTCCTCCAGATTACCATAAGTATTAACTGTGGTCTTAAACATTTATGAGCAACAAAATCTCTCCATTGGGAAATGTTTTATTCTGGAACATAGAAAATATTGCACAATTGAAAAAGAATGATGCCGCTTCCTGTTTAATTCAACTTTGGTTCAATGCTCACGTTTCTATTTATTCCATTAGCACAATTAAACATTTAAAATAAGAGGTTGTCAGTCATTATACAGTAATACCTACTCATTTAACTACAAAAAACCAACAATATGGCAGCTGGTGGAGAGATATCACCAGGTAGGTGCAACTATCTCGTAGAGTTTGTTTTTATGTCAGTGTTGATGACAAGCTACTTGATGTTGCTATTATTGTAAGTCATTTTCAATAACAATAAAGAAATATATTACAATCTTAAACATATTTGTATATAAAAGGCAAAAAATGTGTAGGAAAATGATTTCAAAATGGTTCAGTCCTGTAGTTGGTATCAATGTTTTGTCCAGATAAAGGATTTACAATCTTAAAACTCCTTAATGACTGTCAGTCCAATCAGAGCAGTCCAGATTATATATGTTATATAGGGATATTTCTTTAATATTTTTTCACTCCACTCAGATTAAGTACCTGGTGTGACAGATAGTTTTGGTTTGTAGTATATAAACTGATACATTTCCAAGATGCCTGTCTGCAGCACAGTGGAGATACATGTTTTCATTCAGTTTGTTGCACTCCAAGAACAAATTACTTCAATAGGCAGAAAAAAAATCTTTGCCCAGATAATTTTGTGGTTTAGTCTCAGAATGCTCCTGTGAGCACTTTTTATTGGGACTGCAATCTACAATAGATTGATTTTGTGTTTTTAAAAGCACAAGCACCATTAATTTGGTTTGTGGAAAAGTTAAAAGAAAAAAAATCTGTATTTTTTTAGGCAACATAGAAAGAAGTATCAAGAGTTTTCAGCTAAAAAAAAATATGGAGATAAAACCCCTTTTCCATTTGCAGCTTTATTTATATTTACCTTTTTATGTTATGTTTTGATCCCAGTTTTATTCATTATGAAACATTCTCTGGATGGTTTTGATCATAGAAAAAATATTTTATTAAAGGTTTTTCAATCTGTTTGTCTCTTGAAACCATATCAAAGTATCAAACTATGCAAATCCTTACAACTCTACATGGTGTTTTTCAATAGTCATCTGTAACTAATGAGGACCCACCTTTCAGTTTGAAAATTCATGAGCTCTGTCTCTAACAGGGGTTGTATCCTTGAAGGGCGCGTTTGAAGATGGCGTCACAATCTTTGTTTCAAAGTTCTTCTAAATGTGGCCAAAAAATCTATCCTACTTTTCCTGGGCCATGAAGGATGCATCCAGTACAGTACATCCTTCGTGGCCCAACATATTCCAAGATTCATTGCACACCAATTGAAAGGAAATGGCTGGCTTTCAAGCTGCCCACTATCATACTTTTAAATGTAATTAGTTTTAACTCAGTGGGAAAGCCAACTAGATGCATTTTTAAAAAGTTCCTTGAAAATGTAAAGATAACAGGTTAAGTTCTGTGATGTTGGTTTTGTTAGTTTCAGTGCGCTTGTTGAGGTAACTTGGCAACAGGAGGTATTACTATGGGATAAGAGACAGCTGGTGACGGAAATCTTCAGAAGCAGGAAATCTTCTGTGGACCTGAGCGTCTCATATCAGTTCAGCCTGAGCACAGGCTACAAGGCTGGGTCCTTCAGGTTGGGATGCTACCCCTGAATTGGGACACATCTATAGTGTGCCATGTGATCCTGCTTCTTCCTGTGTTTTTCAGTATTGTAAGTGTATGCAGCTTCGACTAAGTCACTTGCTCATACATTTTTTTGTTTTATTTCATTCTTTTTTTTAATAGTTTTTATGCTGACGGTTATTCTCCAAGCACAGAATTACCTCGACATTTAGCACATAGCCTAGCTAAGATTGTTAAAGCTCCTGTGAGGAGTATTAGCTGGTTATTAAATAAACACAGATGTCTCTTTATGAGCTACGCAAGCAAATAAGACAATAAGGAAAGACATTGATCATTCTTATAAAGTTACTGTTAATGCTTGAATCTGATGTTAGGTGTCAGGGAAAGTAAGTACAGCTGCCAAAACAACATTTATTTACATTTTCCACCACAATGATTAATAGTCAGTTAGCTTCTGTGACAAATTTAAATAGAAATGTGATGCTTCGAAATGCAATGGCTCTATGTTTGGTTTGACCAAAGCAACTGTGACATCAATGGGAACATCTGAAAATCTGTGGTGGTTCAGAAGTTTTTTTTTTGGTGCTCTGTTTGTTTTTTTTCCCACTGTGCTGTTTGTGTGGTTTTCTCTCCCTGTGTTTCAGAGGCTGTGTGTGGCTTCCTGATGCTGGATGCTTCTGACACACACACCTGCTCCTCATTTCACCCTCATCAGTGACTGTATAAGAACCCCGGATGATCTCTCCCATGCTGCCAGGTTTTTTTTGTTCTTCATGTGTGCCTTCCACCCCCAGGGCCTCACCCACATCACTAAGCCTCTCTCCACCTGAGCTGTAAGCCACACTTCTCAGCCTTTACTTCCAATGCTGTAGCCACATGGCTTTCCCCAATTGCCACCAGCGAAAGCCACCCCTCCGCGTCTTGCCCAGTCTCCGCCAGTCTGTCACTGTCTTTAGTTAAATCCAGTCCTTAATGCGATTCATCATTATTGTTGTAATAAATCTCCTTTTGGCTTTTAACCCCATCTGCTGGTCTTGCAATTGGGTCCTGTTGAAAACAACTGATTCAGAAACTGTAACAACATGAACATATAACACAGAATCTGTAGATTTTCTTCAACTTTCACATTTCAAAACTCCATAGTGCACCTTTAAAGATCTTCAAACAAGTCCAGTTGAATTTGGTATAATCACTTATATCTGAACCAGGTGACTCCCCTGCTTTATCGCTGCAAAACCTGATGTTTACCATTTGCCTGGCAAATCAAGGGGTCTCCAAACGGCCATGCTGTGGTGCCTTAAATCCGCCTACCTTCTCTGGTCAAAATTATACCGAACATTCTGGACCAGATTTGAATCTTAGAAGGAAGCACTTAAACATAGCATGTTTCCTCAACGTCTGATGATTTAATTCAGTAGATATCTTACATATTGGTCCTTTAACTCCTATATCCTGATTATCAGAACAACATGAAAACAGGGGTATTTAGGGGGGTAATGGCTACATATTCACATGTAATACTCAAATATTTGACCAATCGGGGCCATAAATAGAGGCCAAACTGAAGTGTCAAAAACTGTTGGTCCTTGAGTGGCTAGTAAACGATTCCCGATCTGATACTAAAAACACTGTACGTCTCTAATCTATCGTTAAATTTGGTCACATGATGCAAACTTTGCTTGACAGATGGTTGCTAGTAGGCGTCTCGTTAAAGAATTCAATTATTGAATTAAGCAATGGACTACATCATTGTGGTTAGGTTTTTATAAACTGAATTTTGGTGATTACACTAATTGTTGTCTAATGTGATTCTTAAATGTCATTCAGGGATTACTTTTTTAAATATGTTGTACATATGTGTCCGTGTTCACCTGTATGATTCTAATCACACCATCTCTATCAGCTCTAAAATGATAATTATGCATTTAAAGGATATGCTTCATCTTACGGAGGAACTTGGCATGTGTTTCTCTAAATAAAGCTGGTATACATTTGCCACCCCAACTTCTACGTTTATACATTTGGTTGTATCAAAATAAAGACAAGTATGAAAAGCACTATGAATAATAATGGCTAACGTATACCATATGAGATTTAAGAGAAAAAGTTTGGACTCTTTTAAACTGCTGTGAATGTGCATTAAGTAAAAATGTACATCCCATTTGCAATGACCCATAATGGTTTGACACTAGCAGCAGCTCAAATAAGCTTCATGAAATGCAGGAGTACATGTCATTACCTGCAGTCGTCTTCATTCATATGATAATTTCATTTTCTACGGGTGCATTGAGCAGCTGCACAGTTAGTTACTGCAGCTCGGCCTGAAAGGCCTCCAACAATTTCAATCCCATTCCGTATCTTCTAAAGCAACTGCGACTGCCTTTGACACGTTTGACACTTAAAAGCAACACATTTGCATATCTGCTTGTGAGGTAGCTCTCACATCTCTCTCTGTGCATGACAATTTACACAATTTTCAAGGCTTTATTAGATTCATATCCCTGCTATTCAGCCTCACATGTGGAACTGCACACTCTCCAGTTCACAAACAGCTACAATGGCTGCTATGAGGGTCAGCCGCGGCTTTCTCTGGCTGATCTGTGTGCAAAAGAAAAGCCAAAATAGCATCTGAAGGAAGAGTTTCAGCATTCAGCTGAAACGAAGAAAAACACATGAACTGCCTCATTTACATTACTTACTTATTTTCTATGCGTTTGTAATTAAATATACTGATGCTGAAAGCTACTCTCAAATTAGATACTTGATGAATTTTCTCCCATGCCTACCTGCTCATTGTTATTAAAGCCTGTCTGGTAGATTTATGAAAGGGTTGGAGTCTATTGTCAGTTTTTTATAGACAACATTGAGTTTAGATCCATCCAAGAAGCAGAGTCTGCAGGACATTATCTTGCTCATACCATGGTTACTTGCTAAAGAATCAAATAAGACCATAACCTTGAGTTTTTATGGGTTTTGCAAACAAAATAAAACATTTTAATAAATCTCACCTGTAAATAAATTTAAATATACACCTGTAAAAGTATTTCCCATCCCACAAGGTTCTAATGCAACGTGATGTTGTTCACTCCTGAAAATATAACAAATATAAGTATGTCTTAGCAACAGATATTGTTTTGTTTGTGGCACAGCTGATGGGTTGATGCGTATCAGTTTTGGGCCAAGAAGCTAACAGTGTGTAACAACTGTGATGGTTAGCCATAACCAGCCCTTTCATTGTCCTCAAATCAACATCAAGATATTCAGGGAAAAATGACAAGTACAGTTTAATGTTTCCAGCAGCGAGCAGGGGGGTTTGATTTGTGAATGGAATGTGAGATGATTGATTGCAGGATCTGAAGTATCAGTAAGTTCAGAGGGGCAGTTCATTCATTATAGCTTCTTTGTTTTAGGTGTCATCCTTAAGTGTTTAGAGGATAGGACCCTTAAAAACAGAACTCCAAGTTGTTAATAAAAGAAAGTATCTAACTTTTCTTTTTATGTTTTTCGTTGCATTCCAGTCAATAAAATGACCATGACTGTAAAAGTTAAAAATAAATGTTGAAGTTCCTTCTTGCTGTAGTTTGATGTAAGCTTATTAAGGAGCTTCAGAGGAAACAGATACCTTAAAGTCTTTTCACTTGGACATTATACAACACTGTAACAAAGCTCTGCTGTCACTATGCTTTTGTACTTTTACTACATGTCCGTTTTATATTGATGTCCATGAGTGATTTTACAGAGCGTTATGGCATTACTGAAGCAATAGAGGTGTCTCTCACACACACACACACACACACACAAAAGCTCCCGCATTTACAGTCAAGTTGTTTCCCCTCTTTTTCTACCGATGATACTGGCTCAGTATGTGGATGAGGTCTAACAAATGAGTATCAGTCCTGCTTTGAACAGCAATGTAGAGGGGCTTTAGAAACGTGGCTGAAACTTAGCGAGCGAGGCAGGCAGGCAGCAAAGACTGAGATAAAATAGATGAATAAATCATACATTAATGCCTAATATAATCATGTATAAATTATAAATATATTCATTTAATTCTTCTGACCTGCTGCTGACCTGACATCACATTCTGTTTCTCTAAATTATCAAAATTGGATTCTGTGCATGGAAAGTATGTGCATACATTGGAGACACAAACAGGAAGAGCATGTTTGTGCAGAAAGGACACCATGTTGCAGGAGCTGATGCTATAAATGTCAATGGGAGGATATATGGACTAGTTTTCTGAGCATAACGGGAGGAGGGGCTGAAGGAGAAAGAGTTACCCAGGATGTAGCATCTCATCTGGGATGAAAAACAGCCCGCTGAGGGATTTGTGAGCCCGGAGCGTAGCTCACCTTCCACTCCTCTGAACAAGGATTGCACTGTGTGTGGGGAATACAAAAATCTGTTCCCTTACTGTGTGTTTTTTTTGTGTTTCCTCACAGGCTTCAGTTCAGCCTGTTCTATGCAGACATGAGTGGTGTAATAATTAAGAGAGGCCTGGGCCTGCAGCCCTGGTCAGTATGTCTATTATTGGTCCAAGCTGTGAGTTATGACTGAGCCCAGTGGACTAGAATAAGCACAGATTTAATCAGCTACAGATACAATTATCATATCAGTCACTATGTCACTCATGTTTGCAAAATGTGGAGTCAGGTCCTCAGGAATCGAAGCAACGTCATCAGTAGTTTCCAATCTCCATGTTTTAGTGAACAGCTTTGAAATAAACCATTTTCTTTTTAAGTTCAGTTTATGCAGGAATGTAATGGCAATCAAATGCCTCTTCATCTCTTTCCATTTATAATCTTTTTGAAGATGTAATGCTTCTATTTTAAACTGCTGTTTGTTTTGTTTTTGTCAGCACTGCATTGTATCCAAATTACTGCATCAGTATGATCTTTTCAATAGTTTTCAATTATGTGGTTATGTTTGGGTTTATGGAAGTGATACCTTTAAAGGGTTTGTAAAGTCAATGACCATTATTTTATTATTTAGATGACTGTACTATACTTTTGCATATTTTTGTTTCAATAAAAGCCAATAATAATAATCACAGCATCCAGCTTGTTCAAAACTTTGCTGCCAGACTTGCAACAAACCATTTTATTGAAAACATTTCAGTTCAGCCAGTCCAAAGTTTGACACGTGAATGTTTTTAAAAAGCTTTTAACGTCATCTAATTTCTTCAGCAGACAGTGAAGAAGACAGTTTACTTGGATAAACCTCAGAAGATACGGAATGCTCAAATAAAGCCAATTATTCTTTTTTTGTCAGACCATTTAATGGCTTGTTCCAGACAGAATATAATCAAAGTTTCACTATCCAGAATATTCAACATTGGCATAAGGTTGTTAATGGTTGTTGTAAATTATGGCACCATTTGAAATATTGTTCATCAAAGTAACTATGGAAGAAGTCACACTAAGTTTGTGACTTATCTTGTCTTTTTGAGTTAGTAAGGAAACAGAATGAAATTATTACTGATTCTTCAATAGGACCTACAAAAGTAAACAAGACATTTTTTACGATTGTCCCTGTTAAGCGTAGGTGTCAGATGAGGCAATAAAAAGTACACAGCTGAAAACAAACTCTTTCAAGATTTTCCACTGCAAAGATACATTGTTTATGTCAGAGTTTGTTTTGCAGACACTTAGTGTTACGCCGCCACACAACCCCACAGCTAAATGCTATCCTTGTGCCTAACACTAATAGTCCATGGGCCAGAGTCCAAAATTCCACTTGTCGGTAGCACTTAATGTGGCAAAACTTAGTGATGATTTTTGAAAATGTCCATGTCTGTCAATTATATTTTGGTATGATAGTGATAAAAAAGCCTGCAAGCTAGCTAGAGATCTGTGATTGACCTGGAAAATGGAAGCAAAGCTATGTTGGAGGGTATCAGAATATGTTTTATTGGCCAAGTATGTGTACACATACATGGAAATTGACTGTGGTTTATATTGCTCTCAGTCTATAACATATAAATAGACAAACATTTATGAACAAGGTAAACAAATAATACATATTAACTGTGCTAACTTGACTGCACACCCCCTGTCAGGTGTGTCATCAGTACTGACCCTGCTTCTCCTCCTACTAACCACGCCTACCACTAAAGACACTGAAGTGAAGCCTCCTAATGCATTATCATAACACTTAGCATCACACTAGTAATGTAAATACAGGTTTCTACTTGTAGTTCCTCATACCTAGGCTCCCTGATTAGAGCTGATAAGGTCCTATTAAGAAGCTGATTACACCTGAATCACTGACTGAACAGCCTCTAATGCCAGGATGTGAGCTGGTTTGGAAAAAGCTAATTAAACACTCCTCACTAAAAACAAGGGAGCTGAAAGTGTGATTTTCTCTCCCACGCAGGTGAAATCAAGCAAGAGTGAGGGAGGGAGTTTTCCAGAATTTTCTGAACTTTTATATACATTCTGCATGACCATTGACATGATACACTCATTTAGTATTTGCATTCAAAAATAGCGCTGCATTGCATTTGTTTGCAAGAAGTAGTATATCTCATCACAACATTTTATTTTTTATGAGCACTTTTAGACATTCCAATAAATGTGCAGTGAATACAGAGCACTTTACAGTCATGGAGAGCTTTTTGGAAAGTACCATATTCTGCACATCCACACAATCCTTCAGCTGAAGCAGGCATGGAGTGCAGGGTTGTAAATAAAGTTGTAAATTACACATCCTTTTATCAAACACTTTACTGTCTTCAACCTATGTCACTATCCGTGCTGCTAGTGCTATCAAAAAACGAGCAATGAACAAAAGATATTTCCTGAATGAGAGGTCAGCAAATAGATTGTATAAAAAAAAAAAAATTGTCATAGTCTCCAGATATGTCCCAATTGAGGGGCTGCATCCTTTGAAGGGCATATTTGAATACGGATTACATCACAGCAGCGTGTTAAAGGCTGCCCCATTTTGAAGTCTCCCTAAAATGCGCCCTTCTTTCCAGTATATACTGAGCCACCAATTCCTACTATCTAGCAAACACTGAACTGGCCAAGTAATGCACTCTTTAATTTAAGCAATTGGTTTCCACACAATCGAAAAACTAACAATCCTTGTGTTAAAAAAAGACAGGCCTTGGAATTTCAAATAATCTTTAAAACTATAGGTTTTAGTACATGACATCAGGTATGTTAGCTATTTCCGGTGCAGCTGTGAGGTTCCTCTGGATGGGGGCTGTGCTTAGAAACGAAAGGTTAAGGGTGGGAACGGCTGACAGTGTCGTTTTAGATCGGCTGGGTCCTTTGGCTAGGTTCTTCAAAGGATGCTACCCCAAACTGACACAGCTTCAGTTACATCACCTATTGGTTTTCTGAAGAGGCGTAAAGAAGCCCAGTGACGGCAGTAGCATTAGGAGAAATGCAATCTCAACCTAACTTTGGATCAAAATAGAAACAGGCAAAGAGGTGGACCTGAGGCAGGCCTTATGTCTCCTGGAATAATGTGCAACTTTCATTCAACTCAGCCATGCCCCCTTATAATGTAAATCTATGAATAACTCTTAGCCTTAATAGAATAATAAAAGGATGGTACAGTTTGTACCAGTCAAGACTAGAGCTCTCGATACCATTTTTTATAACCATGTTGTAAACTTTTTTTCTGCTTTAAAAAAGAACATTTTAACATGGGTGCTAAAGGGGTTTCTTGTGCTGTAGGAACCAGCTGCAAAGTGAACACCATAGGAACTGCACTTCCACATTAGTTTAATTCTTCAACTCCATAGGCTGGTTGCTGGGTTCCATCCCCACAAACACACTATCAGGACTATGGAGAGCCTTTGATTTCACAGATCTACTTCAAATCAGAGTGAACTGCTTAAAGGACAACAAGAAGTGAAAATATCTCACACTGGAAGAATATAAATGAAATTGTCATTCTGATCCATTGGTAGAGACCTAATGAGACATGAGTTAAATCATCTGTGCAGGATTACTGTGAGTGTAAAGAAACTTGTGTATACCGGGGGTTTTGTGTTATCGTTCCCATGGCCTTTTTATATATCTGTATTTATTGCATTCTTATTTTTTTTTGTCTTTCTACACTTTTGAATTTTCATTTTAATCTGTATATTTTGCTGTTTACTTTTTTCTCTTTGTGGTTTGACCTTATTTTCTTAATGATTAAGCTTGAATAGTTGTTTTTTCGAGCGGTGCATCAAGATGTTATTATCTTCCAGTTTTCAGCTAATTAAGATTCACATACTACCGTATATTCACTAAAATGGGACCCAGTTTGATTAATTAGCTCCTGGACACACATCTATATCAGGAAACTTACGAATATATTATTTAGCTACTTATTGAAAAAAATAAAGCACAGCATGTGCAAAAGTAAGATATGAAACAGTGTGAGTCACATAGTGTTTTATCAGTAGAAATGTATATTTATTCAGCACTTACCTGGATCTTACTGCCAAATATTGAAACTGTTCCTCATAGTGAACAGAGGAGCTTCAGTCTTAAATTAAATGCAAATGAATCAAACAGTGACTCATCTTCTGTGTGAAGTCGATGTTTGTGTATTACTTTTGAAAATACAAAAGGTAGCCTTTGCTCGCACTTTACTCATCCACTGAGCATCATCGTGATTGGCCCTGATTTAGTGAGAAATCTCTCGAGATGGGAGAAAAAGCTTACTTAAGCTGGCATTTCATTTAAATAGATTTCATCGCAATCCATCTGAATGTTAAGCTGTGAAGCGATGCTTTATATAAAGCGTTGTTTGGGCTAAAATGGGTTAAAACCTTGTTCTCAGCAGCGAGGGACAAAATGTAATAAATTCCATCAAAGAGAAGAAAATGAAAACACCTTCGAAGCAAATATGGAGCTCAAATTAAACTCTGAATGAAATGTATTGAATTACCAAAATTGGAAATAAATCTGAAAGGAAGCAGACGAATGAGCCTATCGCTGCAGTTATAGATGCTTCAATACAAGCCCATACACGAAGAGACACACACACATACACACACAATTGTCAGCATGAGTTAATTTTCTGACAAATCTGAGATGACAAATTTGGCCTAACATTTCTGACTGGGCTTATAATGAGCAAATGTTGAATTTCCGATCTCAGATGTAAATGAGATTAAGACTTCTTCATCCCCAATGTGTGTGTGTGTGTGTGTGTGTGTGTGTGTGTTAGTGTGTGTGAATATGTGTGTGTAATCATGTGACATGCTAGTAAAACACATTCTCATTTCCTTCTCGTCATGGGGCCACATGTCAAGGCCACAATGTGTTTGATGTCACTTTACAGCGCACAATCAGTCAACCCCTGGTTTGACTGTGTGGTGTATACTCTTCACATTCATGATCAAACATTTACACACCATTGATATTAATAAACACACTCAGAATATGGATTTACAACACAATAAATCCAGCCACAAAGACAATTTTAATTATTATGTTCTGTTATTGCAAAGCATGTAAATAGACGTAAATGTTAGATAAAGGGTGTTATGTGTGTATTATGGTCTAATTTGAAAATGGGAACAGCCCCAAACTCTCATATGATCCTGTTAGTATTCGTTTTTTTTCCTCACTTTTTTTCTCTCTTCATTCCTCCATCGTTTCTTCTTTTTTCCCTTCAAGGCTAAACTTGAGCTAGCTCTGAATCCTCCGGCAATACAAGGCTGAATGAGATTAGGTGTGTGTGTGTGTGTGTGTGTGTGTACCATGAATTCTCTGTTTGTACTTTTTTCACATTCTCATAACTCCAGGGCCGTCTCCGAATTGTCACAGCTCAGTAGGCAGTACGTACTTTTCAGTAGGGAGTTTCAGTATATTGAACTCTCGTGGTCATTCAGTATGCATTTTTTGGGTCCACCTCAGTATACTGAACATTTCAGTATGGATACTAACTTCCGGGTTTCATGCAGTATGGATCGGATGCGTGTTTTCAGGAAATGAATTGTATTTCACCACCCACAATGCTGTGCAAAATTAAACGTAAATTGTCACGTCACGTCCACCTCCAAATCAAAACAAACGAGCGTGGATTAATTGAATCAATTTTTAATCTAGCGACTGAAATCGCTACTTTAAATTAACAACAGAAAATGTAACAAATGTCTACATCATTATAAAACCTTTCCCCCTCTATTTAAGTAATGATTTAATTATTTAAAAGCGTCTTTATTGGTTTATTTTACTTTATATTCTGTATATTACTGTCTTTCATTTGTACTTTTCTTTATGAAGGCTACTGTATGTTATTTAGTTATTCAATCTGCCTTTGACTTGATTTACATTGTGATATTGTTATTTGTTTACCTGACTGTATATGCACATTACTTTTCTTGAATAAAGTTAAACAAAAAAAAAAACAAAAAAAAAACGGGTGAATGCAGTCGGTTCGGGTAACGTAAATGACATCACTTCCTTACTGAATGAATCAGAAGAAGTAGGGACAAATATCTGTCTACTGTGCGCGCCTACTGAATAGTAGGTACTAAACAGTATACAGCACGGATAGTAGGTACTGACAACTGCCTACTGCCTACTGACAGATTGAGTAGGTACTTGGCAATTCGGATACGGCCCAGCCTCGGGTAAAAACAAATGTGCCTTGTTTCCTCTGCTTCCTGCCCTCCCTTCTGTGTCAACTGGGTCTGTGATTACCTGATGTGTTTCATCTGTTTTTCTCCTAGCCCTTGGAGAATTTATTCTCTGGCTGTTTCCGAATTGCCAAGTACCTACTCAATCTGTCAGTAGGCAGTACCTACTATCCGTGCTGTATACTGTTTAGTACCTACTATTCAGTAGGAGTGCACAGTAGGCAGATATTTGTCCCCACATCTTCTGATTCATTCAGTATGGAAGTAGTGTCATTTACGTGTGCTTTATTCAAGAAGAGTAATGCGCATATACAGTCAGGTAAACAAAAAACAATATCACAATGTAAATCAAGTAAAAGACAGATGAAATAACTAAATAACACACAGTACATAAAGGAGAGTACAAATGAAAGACAGTAATATACGGAATATAAAGTAAAATAAACAAATAAAAATGCATTTAAATAGTGAAATCATTGGCTTTTACATCCATAAACTCTGCCGATAAACATTCTCCAACTTTCAATCACAGCTGTGCAGGTGTAATTATAAATAAGGATGTCATCTGCAGATACTTTTACTGGTAAATGTCCGGCAGGATAGTAGGACTCTGTGGTCAGTGACATCAGAGTTCCACATTCAGAGCTGATACTCACTTAAAGTAATCATTTACTATTATTGACAGAAGGAACAAAACTGTGAGCAGAAATCTAGGGTGGATTGTTAAATAGAATCCATTTCGATTTAGCAAGACCAGTAGGTGACTCTGTTACCGTCAGGAATAAATATGGTGAGGTATGGCGGCGCAAGAGGTAAAGTCAGTGGAACACCAAAGACATAAGGATTCATTCGCTTGAAGGTAATCTATTATGTAGGTATTAAGATATTTCAGTCTATATCCACCAGTTTATCAACAGTTTCAATCCAAAAGCTAACTGTGTTATTGCCTGACTGATGAAGTGGCTGACATCAAAGTGACTGGCTCCTTAACTAACAAACTTTCTGACTGATGAACTGGCTGACATCAGAACTAATGTATTGAGTGGGCAGGTATTTGCCTGTCCTTGTGTGTGCATTCATATACCGCCCTCTGCAACAGCTGGTTCTTGATAAATAATGGATGGTGTTTTCCTGTTCATTGTCACCCTTGTGCCTTGCCACACAACCGCTTGAAGATAATTGAGGTACATCGCATAAACAAGCCTGTACACACAATACACTCAATCCTGAGCGTCAGTACACACAGGCGCTATTAAACAACCACTCAAACACCTTCTGACTTCATTAAAGGTATATTCCCTCTATTTGTCACACACAAGCACAAACCCACCCACTTTGATTTGCAGATTGCTATCCTCCTCCACAATGTGACGGTATAGTGGACTAAGAGATGAAATTTTAATGGAAACAATATTCTGACATGAATTCAATGAAAACAATCTTTTCAGTTAGAAATGCATATGACAGTTTCTAATTAGCTTACCCAAATAAATTCATAGGTTCTAATGAAAGATGTAAATGATTCAATCTAATAACCGAAGGGCACTTTGGACATGAACCGTAAATGCTTTTACTCAGCTATGACTCGCTGAGTTTTCTTGGCATTTTACGTCACATACAGCAATCCAGCTGCTCAATCATGCATGAGGTATTACTGTGCATGAATCAAATCTCGTATATAGCCATGGAAGGGACAGATCAAAGTTAAATTTGCAATAAAAAGGGAAGACGGTCACAGCCGATGTAAATAGTCAGTTACTGTGAGTTTCCACTGGCCAGTTTGAGAGCCCAGATGGTCAGATTTGTCCAAGCTTACATTGTGTATTTGGAGCCAGACTTTTTTTTTAAAGGATGAGGATGTTTACTGGCTTAAAGTTAAGAACACACCTGCAGCCAGTTACATTTAATTAAGTTCATTTTTATTTGTGACATTATAATAGATAAAACAACCATGTTGAAATGTATGTCTGGGTATTCCATTGAAAATGATAAAGAAAGATTGATAGACAGAGAGAGAAGAAAAATGACTAGAAATGGAATCTAACTTTGAGCAATAAGTGAGTAAAATATATCTTCAACCTGGCCCCAGCAGAGACAAAATCATCACTGTCGTATAGCCTTATGATTGCAGCATATGGTTTAAATACACATAATGCAAGGAACAGCACAGTCAGTTGTATATAGGCAGGATTAAGCACTCTTTGCTGAGTCAACCGGTCCTGTTTGGTGCTATTTCCATACCTGCTAGTTAAAGTGCTAGTAACAGGGCTAACCTTTGAGGAAACACAGAGAGTTATCATAGCCAATCACGTGTATTAAACCCAGCCATTACCCCACAAATAGTTTGTAGAAAATAAAGAAGAAGCGGTACAACTGCGTCTCTTGATTAAATTGTAATTGTGAAAAGTAGCATTTTTTGCCCCTTGCCTTCTCGCAGCAAATGTTTCAGGATGTCTCGAACCTCGTGTTTGGAAGAGAGATTGAGCATTACATTAGGGCTATCCAGTCAGAATAAGTGAGAAGTCTGGATCCAGCTTGGCACCAGAGTTAGACAAAGGGTGCGTCATAGACATCATTTTCACAAACATATCATTTAAACCACGCACCCTTGTTGAAAATTTCTGAACTGATTTATTGAAAAAAACAACACTGCAACCTCACAGAATATTTTTTTAGCAGGCTAATGATTGCAATCAAACACCAACGCAGCGTTTTTCTGAAGTTGATCAAATGTGTGCTCGTCATATTTTACCCTGCTTTACTCCTGTTTACCAACCTTGACAACATAATACGCATGACTTTCCCTCTGTTACTTTGAGCTGTGTCAAGGCATGAAATGTTAAGGTGCTGCATTTTTTTTGAACTTTTGAAACCCTGCAAGGTACAAACAACATACCATGTTAAAGTCACATCTTATCCAACTAGGCCACCACAAACATTCCAGTTGTGCTCTAGTGTTGTTGTTCATCATGCATCAGAGAGTGTACGAGAAAGGGTGTGTGTGAGTGTGTAAGATACAGAGGGAATGAAAGGAGGAAGTAAGCAGGGGTGCATGCTTTTCTTATTCAGCTGTATGATGAAAGAGAGTGCAACAATATGGAGCTGTTTCAAAGGTGTAGATGCTCTTTGTACCCTATCTATCTATCGCCATCCATCCATCCATCCTGCAGATAGAGATTGTTTTCTACAACTTTATTCATCCCTGTGGGGAATTCAGTATTACACTCTTATTGAGAGACATTATTTTTCACATACATAGGCCCGAAATACACACATGCACAAACAGGACCTTTGGACATGCATTTATGGAGCGATGTCAGAGTGGGGCTGCTACACAGAGAGCGCACCAGAGCTGTTGGGGTTTGTTGCCTTGCTCAAGGGCATCTTGGAAGTACTCCGGAAGTGCCCTGGCACCACTCCAGCTACCAGACCAACTTACATATTGAGGTCTGCACTGGGACTTCAACCGGGGACCCTCCGGTTCCCAACCCAGGTCCCTACAGAATAAGCTACTGCCGCCCCTACAGTACAGTATTGGGCATTAAAATTGTTGTAACAGGCAGTTGTTTTTTTTTCAGGAGAATGTATCGTAGCTGCATCCGGTCTTTAAGAGTCAGAGTCCTGGGACATAGGAAGACAATGTCATATATTAACCATTGCAGTGAGTTCAGTCACAGGCTGAGATTATCATCATCCAATGCTTAGCAAAATACAAAATGTTTTCCAGAAACTTATTTGGCCTCTAAAAGTAGTACTAAGACACTTAATTGTGTCATTACATTGTCGCCTCATTGTTCCGTTTGTTAGTGATGTGATTTTGAGTTTTGTTGGCCTATACATACAACCAATTATAAAGTTTAACACATCAGGCCCTGACGCACCAAGGAGATCATCAGCCGTAGGTCCTAGTTGTCATGTAGGCCTCTATTTGTCTATTTAACATAATGGGGAATAGATGCTTCCTTAGAAACAGTACTGGATGATTTTAGTAATGTAACATTAAAGGCTGAGCTGTTCTGATCTCTACCTTATTCATGTGGAGTAAATATTAGATTGTGCATCTATTGACATCTGTTAGGTGTAAGTGGATGAGTCAATTTCAGAATAAAAAACAATATACAGACTCAAAACCTCAGAAAGGTAAAAAAGGGTAGATAATAACCACAACACTTACATTTCTCCGGCTTTTTAGACTCTCTGTATCTCCACAACATTAGATAATTTGGTGTACTACTGCATACTATTCATAATTTTACTGCATTGATACATGGTTGCATAATGCATTGATGTAAGTCAACTTTTGCTGTTGCCTTATGATGATCCTTAATTATCTCTTCCAAGCATCATTCTGTCATCCATTCATTGCTTCTCTTTTTCTTTGTCAAAAGGACAAAATTACAGCAATTTATCTGTCTGTTCGTTGTCATTGTTTTAGATCACCCTTGTTTTTGGTGTTATAAAAACAACGTTTTATCTTCCTGCTCACTTACATAACTTTTCTTAAGACATCCAACAAAGATCTAAGGGCCAGTGCAAACACATTTTGGGTTGTGGCAAATTTGGTTTAATATAGCCTGTGTACCTCAGTTAGCAAAGATAAGATGTTTAGTTTTAAATAACACATTTTGGTCACAGACTGGCTACCTATATGGTTTGTGGTTTTGACAAAACTAGAATCTAGTTAAGCTCCAGCCAAAATAAGCTGTAATTAGCAGCGTTTTTTTCACCGAGATTTAGCGCATCAGTGTGTTCTTGTTAAAGGCATTTAAGTTCAACGTTATGCTTCAAATTCAGGTTGATTGGTGCCAGTTTTTTTATGAATATAACCATTAATATATTGAAAATCAATGAAATATTGAATAATGAAGGTAACCGTATTCCCAGAAGTGTATTGAGATTTTCCTAAGTATTATAATCACTGTCTGGATCTCTTGGTCTCAGTTTTGAAGTCTGTGTTATCCCTGTGTGCCTGTGAGCTGTTGAATTAGACTAATTTGGATTCTGACACAGTTCATACGTGTTTGGTTTGAGAACTCGGTTGCATCTACAGCAAACAACGGAGAGAACCAAAAAGTCCAGAGTAAATATGATGAGGAATTTTCAGAATTTGTTGCACTTTTCTCATCATTTTTAAAATGTAGGATTCCCAAATAAACGACCAATAAACAAAATACATTTCCGAGCACTTGTAATGAGAGCTGGTGGGTACAAATTAAGGTCTCACCTCTGAGAGTGAGACTTCCTCCATATCGTCTCCACTGCTGAGATTCACAGCAGCTCGTCCTTTCATAAACCCCTCATCCTCCCACAAGTTCTTTTCAAACAAAGAAGCAGACCAGAGAGAGGCAGCCAGCAAAGCTCCTCTCACTAAATTGCCATCAATTTCATCGTCTTTGTTCTAACTTATCTGTTACATTTCCACAACTGTGAGAAACTTTTGTCCCTTTCACAGCCCTGTGTCTGTTCCTTTTCCCTCCCACCCATGCAATTACAGAGCGATAAACCACCATTTTTTATTTCTCAATTTAGCCTGAAAGCAAATCAGTTTCTATTCACATAAGGACCAGTAAAACAAATCTGTGTGTGTGCATGTGTGTGTGATGAAATGGAATAGGACGTGTCAACAGCAGGTTTTTGCTCGTGTACTGCCACCTCATCTCACGCATGATTAGGAGAGCAATAACACAACTGTCTGAGGAGGTTACAAAAAAATGCTTCTCTTTCTCTGTGTTTGTGAGTGTGTGAGAGAGAGTGTGTGTGTGTGTGTGTGTGTGTGTGTGTGTGTGTGTGTGTGTGTATGTGTGTGTGTGTGTGTGTGTGCACTTTCATACAACAGTATGTAACAGTCTAGAGAAATGTTTATTGAGCCACTTACTGTCACTTTAGACATGATTCATTTTCTTTTTCCCACCTGTGCTATTTCAGTCTAAAGTTTCCCTTTTTCTAATATCTGCTGCTTTGATAGTCTTGACTTTCAACCAACCTTTCTGATTCTTTCACCAACTTTTTTCCTACTATTATCGCTGGTGGCCTCTCCTCTTCTCCTTCGTTATGCGCTCTCAAGATGTTGATTACCACAAGAGCTGAGAATGAAGAACAAATGCCTTATTATGTCAACGCACCTTGTAAGCCATTGTAAACTCTATTTTTTATTTTTTTTTACTTGCAGTTGTATGAAAAAAATATATGTTGTTTTGCGATGAAACAGTCTATAGAAATGTCCTTCGGGGGGCTTCTAATATACTACGAGTATATTTCAGAGCTTTTTCACTATACTAAAGCAGTTGCATCAGTACTTCTACTTTGAAAATAAGTCTTATTAAACTCAAATATCTGTACATCTACTTGAATAAAGAAAGCATACTTTTGCCACCTCTGCTGGTTGGATCACAAGAAAAATAACACAAACACACACACACACTATTAGTCTCCTCTCTGTCTCATTTAACTGCAGCTCGTCCACCTTCACTGCCTCTTCACCACCTCTCATCCCACTCATCTCATCTCAGTCTGACAATATTGCATTCTCATTCACTTCCTGGCTCGGCCCAGTCCCTGACTCCCCCATTGTGCTCCTTTTTCACTGTAAAAGCTGTGATGTATTGGGATGAAAAAGGAAAAAAATGAAGGAGAGGAGAGCTTTTATGGTGAGCTCAAGTATCCACATGCAGATAACTGTGTGTGTGAGTGTGTGAGTGTGTGAGTGTGTGTGTGAGTGTGTGTGTGTGAGTGTGTGTGTGTGAGTGTGTGTGTGAGTGTGTGTGTGTGAGTGTGAGTGTGAGTGTGTGCATGTGTGTGTGTGTGTGTGTGCATGTGTGTGTGTGTGTGTGTGTGTGTGTGTGTGTGTGTGGGGGGGGGGAGTGTGTGGAGTGGAGGTATAGACTGAAATTTATCTCAAATTGTGGAGTATAGTGCTCCCTTGTGGTGGCTGTCTTGTGTTTAAATGATGGTTTATTATTTCCAGAGAACCCTTTATCATAAGTTTTGCATAAGTTTAACTTCTCTGCCTACAAGTCAAAAAGCCGTCTTGGCCAACTCAATCAATAAACTTTTGCATTTATTGTTTTACCTCTTAATGAAGACAGTCTTTCTCTGGTGTAACAATTTCATTATCATATTGTCAAAATCTGACCTGCCCTCTTTTAAATGGGCCCTCTCCACCCTTAGCTTGAGTTGAAGTCGCATCCTCGGGTTTTGAAAAATGAAGCCAATGCGCAAGAGTAAAAAAAAATGTTTGTATACTCATTCCTTTAAATGTATGAGTCACTGTAAATCAATAAAAAAAAGTTGTTCTGAGTGTCCTTATCCTCTAATGCATTATTCTCCTTGATGTCTCTCCAGGCTGACAAAGCCCCAATCCACAGAGCATAGGCGGTCAATAAAGGGTTTGATGATGTGTATACAAATGATGTGAATCAGACTGCTTCCTTTACAGTCCCCAGATTGTTACCTCTGGAAGACTTTTAACCAATGTTTTTGATTCTGTTCTGCGACACCATCTTTAAAACACCACGGGGTAGTACCGTATATTATGGAAGAATGGTTTTCAGCCCTCTAAAGTCTTAGAGCCATGTAAAATCCATAACAAGACAAATTAAACAAACTCTCCTATGGTTTGCAAGCCTTTGGAAGAAAAAGTTTGGTTTTGTCAACCAAAGGCCATATTTAAAATAAAGTCAAACCATCAATTATGTATTCTCATTATTGACAAAGAAAACATAGGCTACTTGTCTGTCATCATCCACAAGTTACTCAAGGGATTTTTTATTATTTAGTTGTTAATTATTGTTCCATATTGATACAATCCTGTGTTTAAGCCCTGTCAGAGAGGACCTCACCTAAAAACTGAACTCGAATTTTTTTTGGGACTGCTGGATTCTTTGAGCAATGATTTTGCGAAAGACAGAAAGATAAAAACGTTTTATAACTGAACTATATTTATTTTAGTGTCATACTCTAGATGTTGTTAAAATCTGTCGCTAGTGTTCCTTACATACAAGAAAGAATGCAAATAGTTACCATTACTTTCACATGTCAACAAACGTGATGCTGATAGCAGTGACAATAAAAATCCCCGTCCATCATCCTGAAAACGATACCTTTGCGTCCTTGGTGAAGGTATGCTCTTCGACCCCCTCGAAAACGAGATGGTTCAAGTCAAGCGGCTATCCATCAATAAACAGAATTTCTCAGCAAATCAGTCCTGCAAAGACAAGATGAAGGCATTCATGTTCCCAACCCGCTGCTTCAGTCTGGCTGCATCAATCACCTGAAGGACAACCACAGAATTTCATTTCATTTTAAATCGATGGGTGAAGTCCAAGCTAAGCAAAGTATTCAATTTCGTCAGGGAATAGTTCCTCAACAATTTGATCCTGCTTTGTTTTTTGAGGGGTTAAAATTAAAACTGTAAATACTAAAGATTGAAAAATCGCAATAAGAAAAAACAAAAAATGTAATCAACAAACAACATAACACATTATGAATGTTCTATTTATGTAGAGAACCTTTTGATAAAAAAAGAAGTTAATAGAGACAATTTTTATAGTATTGATTCATGTTCATGACAAAAATAAAAGGCAATATGGTTTCATAAATATGCTGTATGTTAGTGCTGTAAATAGTGTGAGTGTGATGGACACAGCCACACAGTAAAAGGTTGTAGGCCGCACAACTCACCACAACACTCGCATGTTTTTATTTGCAGCCATTTAAAAGAATAACACAGGTTATGAGTTTGGTTTAGCATTTGTTTATTAGAACTTTTGATTTAAGTACACAAAGGGGATTTATTTTGTCATTGTTTGTTTACTAAGTAAAGTTATATTAATATCTCTTCTCTTTTGAGTTACCTGGCTGATGTGCTCTCCTTCCTGTTTTGAACAAAGGATGAGGCTGAGGGTGGAGATTGGCTTTTTGGAAGAGGACCATACCAAGTGCTCGGACAGCATGGGGGGATCTGGGTTCCTTGGCGTTAACTTTTTAGTTATTGTGTGTGTAGTCCTCCCCTGTGTGTTGGTTTTGGTTTGGTCAGGTGGCTTAAATATCCCCCTCAGTTCTCGTTTAGTTAGGTCTGTTAGTGGAGTTCTTATCTTGTTCAGTTAGCATAAGTTTTCAGTAGAGTTATATTATTTTGACCACTTCACAAATTCTCTCCCTGTACATTTTGATTGAGTTATTTTTGGTTTGCTTTTGTTAAAATCATTTTTGAATAAAGAAACCAGATTTTTTTACCTTTAACCTGTGTTCGCTTGCCTTGCCTGCTTTGTCCACTACAGTGAGTTACACCTTTGTCTAATTAAACTTAAAACCTTCACCAAAAAAACACAAATTGATCTTATAAGTTATTCATAGCATTATGATGAGGATTTTTTCAATATATTACTGTTAATGGTACTCCTATTTGGTTCTGGTCTTTCTTATGACTGCTTTGCTGGTTCTTTTTCTTTGATAATTTACTAGCTATCAATAATTCACCTTGAAGAAATACTTATATGAATATTCAAAAGAGGATTATATGTGGTAGTATTTTAACTAGAGATTAATGTTGTTTAGCAGAAATGGTGATATTAACTAAAACAACACTATCGTCAAATTGAAACTGTTGAATTGATTCCTGGTAGTGTGTTGAAACCTTGCATTTTACCACCGTCAGTTGCTGATGTTGGTGTGTATTTTTGTTTTCTTAAAACAGTAAAGAGCAATGCTGAACGAGATCATAACTTTAGTGTTTTCTGAGTACAGGAAGAAATATTCTGCCTTCTCCCTGTTATATATAGTCTAGTCTGAACAGACATGTCACTTGCTTCTGGTTAGAGCAGGAAAGGGCTAGCATGAGCACAGTGTCAGACTGAATATTAAAGAGAAATGTTATGTAAATTCAGTTTGATCATTACACTTCACACATGGTACATATTAAAATATGTGGAAACTTATTTGACAGCAGGCTGCAAACCTGGGACCAGTTCATACAGCAGCATTGTCTGCACTGGTTGGATATGGGGCTGCAGGCGGGATATAATGATGCTGTCATGTGAAGTTTGTGTGTGTGCACTGAACCTGACTGACACTTGTTACAAGTGAAGGACTGCATATACAGTGCACACAGCTCAATTTTGCCCCAAGGCCACAGTGGGTTAATCCAGCTGTGAGTTAAAAGTTGGCAACAGTGAATCACACCAAATTTACCCAAACAACTACTACCACTACTTTTACAACCCTGACCTTTATTCTGGAAATGCCAAAGTATGTGCTGTCTCAGCCTCAAAATTTGGATGAAGCCATATGACAGCACATTAGTTCACATCCAGCCAGGGTCCTTTGTGTTGTGATGCATGCCATTCATCATCTCCCAATCCTCTGTCAATGTTAATTAAAGAATATGTTCACATTTTGTGGAAGTCTGTCTTAAAACATTACTGATATGCGCATATGTACAATTAAATCAGATTTGGTTGCTGCAATCTTCCAGGAGTCTGGCTAGCTGAATTTCAGTTTAATAGAATTTACAGTACATACAAATAAACTTAAAAATGTATTTTTGATTGGGAATTCAAATGAATGCTTCATAAAGGCAGATCAACAAGTCTTAAAGTCAGATAAAAGTTTGGTACACTTGCTGAGATGACAAACTTTTTTTCATATTTCACAGAAACATGGCAAAGAAAAGTAAACTTTGGGTTGATCATTCAAAACAACCTGTGAATTAATGCATTTCATACATTTTTGGTCATGGTAATTTATAGTATGTTAAATTTAGTAACCCATCATTCAAGTGCATGTAAAGTGATCTAAATACATTTCAAGCATCCAGGGAGTTTCAAATGTATGACTTAGAGCTCACCAAAGTCTGAAGAACAACTTTACAGCTCTGGAAAACAATTGGACCACATTGAATGAACACATGTATGCAGCATAAGTAGCCTTACTACACAGTCTTTGTTCTGTACAAGAAAATGATACTCATCATGTCTACTGAAACAAATTTAAGTTGTTTATTTCAGAGTTGTAACCATGGGAATTAGCACAACATTCTGAACTCTGTACTGTACATTGGTATTCTCCATGGGTTTTGGCACATACTGGGCACATTTCCATTGGCCTCCCTCATCTAAGGACAGCTTGGCTGCAGAAAGAAAGGAAAGAAAAGAAAATAGAGTATAAGAAGCGGCTAAAATACCATTTGAAGTGTTTATTTGTAGGGCCTATAGATAGATAGATAGATAGATAGATAGATAGATAAATAGATAGATGGGTGGATGGATGGATGGATAGATAGATAGATAGATATATAGATGGATGGATGGATGGATGGATGGCTGGATGATAGATGGATAGATAGATGGATGGATGGATGGATGGTTAGATAGATAGATAGATATGCCTAGATAGATAGATAGATAGATAGATAGATAGATAGATAGATAGATAGATAGATAGATATAGATAGATAGGTATGCCTATAGATAGATAGATAGATAGATAGATGATAGATAGATAGATAGATAGATATGCCTAGATGGAGCATGGAGCATAAATGGAGCAAGAGCCCAGTGTACAGCCACATTATCTTAAAGCTAATTTTGAACCAAATATCATGGACTTGGAAACACAAATGAAAAATTAGATATTTAAAAAACAACTCAGGTCGAAATTACATTGAACTGAGTCATTGTGCAGCAAAACGCCTAGTTAGAAAAATAATGATCATACTACAGATTTAAATTTTCAATTCTTAGATGGTTTCTCTCTCAATAACATCATCTGTAAAATGTATTTTTTTTTTTTTTTTACTGACATGCAGCAACATTTTCTGTGAGGCGCGTGCGGCCGCGGCCCCGGAAGTGTTTGTTCACGGTTAAAAGCCAGGTGACGTCGCGGGCTAACGTTAGCTGTCAGCCGGGTTCAGTCGGACTCATTGTGCAGGGATGGAGGTGACACGCAAGAGTAAGTTACCAGCCGGGTTTTGCTCACTGAATTCACAGCTCGCCGAGCACATGATGATAATTCACGACAGAGCGCTCAGTTTGGTGTGAATGTTAAAACGGGGCTTCATCGTTTCTCGGTGTTTGTGCAGCTTTGCTAGCTTAGCTATCTGTGCAGCTAGTTGCACAGCTGCGGGGTTTCTGCTAACACGCTCTCATCGGGCTAACATGCTGATGGTGTTCATACACTTTCCCTTTTTTGTTTGTTTTTTACAGATTACAAAGACAGTTTAAAGACGGTCTACAGCGCGATAGAGGAGGCTGACTTTCTTGCCATCGATGGAGAGTTTTCAGGTGAGCAGCTGTGTGGGAGTTTTAATAGAGAGAGTTAGATTTAACATCTGAAGACTGTGCATGTAAATTGTGACATTTTGTTGTGGTTTTTTTAAGGGATAAGCGACGGTCCTAATGTCAGTGCACTAACAAACGGACTGGACACACCGGAGGAGAGATACACGAAGCTTAAAAAGGTTTGCAATGATGGGGGGAAATAAATGCACAGCGTAAATGCTTCCTGTAGATACCAATTTACACATCTCAAGTTTTTTTTAATATCTCCATTTAAAATCTTGTCTGTCCACTAGCACTCCATGGACTTCCTGCTGTTTCAGTTTGGATTATGTACATTCAAGTACGACCAGGCAAAGTCGAAGTGAGTGAAATATGTTTTTAATGATACAATATTATAAATCTGAAATTGATGTTTTGGGACAAACACATGTACATGTCACTCCTATGACTGTCTCCTGTTGTTATTAAAATGCCTGCTTTTTTTTTTTTTTTTTTTTTTTTTTGCATCAATTAAGAGTAATGTTTCAGATTAAATAGGTTTTCTCTTCCTCTTTGGAGAAAAGCTTGCAGTACTTGTTTCCAGTCCTCTTGCAAATAATTATTGTACTTGGCACCCAGACAAAATAAGTGTACAAATCTCAGGTACTCCTGTACAGTTTTCTGGATTGAGCATGGTTGGATTCTCAAGCGGCCCCCTCATTACCAGATCTTCAAGCTGTGGTTTAGGAAGGGTCATTTTATCTAAATGTATTATGAGTTAAAACGGATTATATCTGAATAAACACCATAAGGACCTGGTAGTATTGTGTGTGTGTGTAAAATGTCCAAAATAGCAGCAATTTACTTCTTCACTTTCCCACCTTTTTTTTTTTTTTTTTTTTTACGAGAACATTAGACAACCACATGCTAATAATCAAAGACATCCAGCTTTTGTTTGACTTGTGATAAACTCCTAGCTACTACAATGGCCTCACTAATTGGTCATCATTGCTTTTTTTCCTCTCGCCTTGTCTCTGCAGGTATATCACAAAGTCTTTTAACTTTTATGTATTCCCGAAACCCTTCAACAGGACGTCCCCTGACATAAAGTTCATCTGCCAAGTAAGTCTGTGTTGCTCCTTTGGGCTATTGATAGTGAGATAAATTACTTTTAATATGTTGTTCCTTATGCCTGGTCAGCAGCAGAGACATAGGGTGCATCCAAATTGCCAAGTACCTACTCAATCTGTCAGTAGTCAGTACCTACTATCCGTGCTGTATACTGTTGGTGCCTACTATTCAGTAGGAGTGCACAGTAGGCAGATATTTGTCCCCACTTCTTCTGATTCATTCAGTATGGAAGTGGTGTCATTTGCGTTTCCTGAACTGGCCGCATCCACCCGTTTTTTTTATTTTTTTAGTTTGTTTGCATTACTCCTCTTGAATAAAGCTAAACCAAAAAAAACAGTCAGGTAAAAAAAATAACAATATCACAATGTAAATCAAGTAAAAAAACAGATTAAATAACATAAAGTAAAATAAACCAATGAAGATGCATTTAAATAATTAAATCATTATTTAAATAGAGGGGGGGAAGGTTTTATAATAATGCAGACATTTGTTACATTTTCTGTTGTTTAATTAAAAGTAGCGATTTCAGTCGGGACTTTAACTCTAGATTAAAAATTGATTCAATAAAACCATGCTCATTAGTTTTGATTTGGAGGTGCATGTGAACTGATGTTTAGCGTTTAACTTTTGCGTGTGGTAACTTTTACCACAGCATTGTGGGTGGTGAAATACAATTCATTTCCTGAAAGCACGCATCCGATCCATACTGCATGAAACCCGGAAGTTAGTATCCATACTGAAATGTTCAGTATACTGAGGTGGACCAAAAAAATGCATACTGAATGACCACGAAAGTTCAGTATACTGAAACTCCCTACTGAAAAGTATGTAATGCATACTGAGCTGTGACAATTCGGAAAGGGCCATGATGTGTTGGTTGGCATTTAGTTTGAAAGTTGTGAAATGTCAGATCATCTTTTGTTATTTCAGAGTTCCAGTATTGACTTTCTGGCCAGTCAGGGGTTTGACTTCAACAAGGTGTTCTGTAATGGTGAGTACACTGAAATGACCTTTAGTTTAATAATGTGAAGTGATTGATATCAACCCTCAATATTAGTGAAGCAGCTAAATTGTGTTTATGTCCAACATTTCATTAAAGGAAGTTGGTAGTTTGTGCTCGGTCAATTTCTTTGATAAGAAACCTCCTGGTATAAATCAAAGTCTTGTTAATTTCATACTGTAACCAGTACATAGTGATATAGTCGTGTATAAAGTTCTTAAATATGTTTTTTGCTGAAATGACAACAAAAAAGTCACACAATTTCAATATACTTACTTTTGTGTGTGTAATAAATTAAATGGCAATCAACAATCTGCTTATTCAGCTTTTCTTTGCAGAAAGTAATTGATCTTTGACATAGCATGGGAAAAAAAACTAATTCCTAGACTGCCTAAGATGTTTGTTGCCTCTAAAGGTCAAGGGTTATGTTGTCAGTTACTACACATACAGTCAAATGACGCCCTTGAAGGCCTCACTAATCATGAGCTGGAATTGCTCTGTTTTACTTGTTCATTGGATTCTTTTCAGATGATATTGAATGTTTAAGAATAGAATGAAAACCTTTTTTCCATCAAGCAGTACTCATTCAGAGAAGTCATCAGTCTGACGTGTCGTTTGAGTAATCCTTAAACTCCAGGTCACCATTAAATTGTCAGATTTAATCTTCTTTTTTTTTTTAAAAAGGAATCCCATACCTTAATCAAGAAGAGGAAGCCCAGCTGAGGGAGCAGACAGAGGAGAGGAGAAATCAACATGCTAATGGTATAGGGACGCCATCCTTCATCTCTCCATCCTCCAAAGGTCCTGCACACGTTCCAGAGGAACATAAAGACTTCATCAACAAAGTCATGTAAGGGTTATTGTTGTTCTGTCTGTTTGACAATACATACACCAAAGGCAGACATGAAGCTCATGTTTCAGGCCATGAAGGCACAAAGAGCTGTGGTTTATCAGAGGGTTGTGTACGGCTTAATTCTTTTACACTGATATAAGCCAGCCACTTAGTTTTATTTTGTAACATTATGAGCATGGCTAAAAAAATATCCCATCTTTGCCCCAAAAGTAAGATTCACACATCTCCTTTTGCTTTGGGAAAACATTATCTCAACTTCAGCTTTTTCATAAGTATGTTAATGTCTCTGTTTTGATCATTTCTGCTGTTTTCCCCACAGACAGAAGGTGGAGGCCCTCTTCACCAACTCTGAAAAGACTGTGGATTTGGAACCATGCACAGGGTAAGCTAGCCCCTTCTCTAGAAATCACCAGCCCTTCACTGGTTTTGTATTTATAATGTACGGTTTTGTACCATATTTTAATGTATCTATATTTTCTTAACAGGTTTCAGAGAAAGCTGATCTACCAGACCCTGAACTGGAAGTGAGTTTCACTAAATTCTTTGTTGTACTACTGTAGTTGTTGTTGTATTTGATTTGCAAAGAATAAGAAAAAATATTTTCCAGGTTTCCCAAGGGGCTTCATGTGGAAACAGTGGAGACAGAAAAGGTAAAAAAACATGGTTTTCCCTTTACAGATTTTGCCCTTGGGTTTTGTTTGTGTGTTGTGAGTTTGTACAATATTGATGTGATTTCTGCATGAGTGCAGAAGGAGCGCATTATTCAGGTCAGCAAAGTCAACGACGAGGAGAGGAAGAGGAGGGAGCAGCAGAGACTGGAGAGGGAGCAGGTGAGATTAATTTCAAGATGGCAGTTAAATTGTAATGTATTGGTCAAAATCAAACACTTAGGTTCCTTTAATTTAAAAGAACCTGAGGCGGCACTATTTTTTTTGTATGTATTTTCCATTGCATTTTCTGTATACCCCATAGGAGGAGCTAAATGATGCCGTTGGCTTCTCCAGAGTCATCCACGCCATCTCCAAATCTGTGAGTAAGCAGCGACTTGTTTCAGTTCACTTTAAATCAACCTATAGTTAAAACATTGTTCATCTTTAATTAGCAGTTAGAATACATTACGCATGTGCAGAGTTTATGCTAGACCTTTTTTTTTTTCAACTACTACTACGATCTGAATAGCCTTATTTGCCTCATAACACGACTTTAACCGCAATAAAATGCACACAAAATACACAAACTCTTAAAGGTCCCATATTCTGCTTTTTCTGGTTTTATATGCTCTTTAGTGTGTTTTCCAAGTGTCCTGTGCATGTTTAGGCACATCTGTGCAAAAATTCAAAGTCAGCGGAAACGCGGCTTCTCCTACGTCCTCCTGTTAGCTGTAGCATTAGCTGCATGTAACGCTCGGTTCTAGCCCCCCTCGATAAAAATTTGTCAGTGCTGCGTCATTGTCAGTGTGAGATCACTGATCTAAGCCCATTGGCTCGTTGTGGCAAGCCCTGCAGCTCATGTTGAAATTTCAGAGAAGCATGCTGAGCAACTGACCAATAACGACAGAGTGGATCGGCAGACCAATCAGAGCAGACTTGGCCCACGTGGGGTCTAACAGTGGGGGCTCAGCAGAGCGTAGATGACGGACTCAGAGCAGAGAGGGAGCAAGGAGGAGCAGTACATGAAAACAGACACTTTTTTCAGACTTCAGCTATTGTGAACGTACAAAAGTAGATACATAGATTAAATATACGAACCCCAAAAAGGGCATAATATGGGCTCTTAACAAGTGGTTTCCCACAGAATTGATGCTGTACCTGTGCTGTGGTGAGGGGGGGTCAGTTTAAAGAACATTTTGAGAAACATTTTTCATACAAGGTGAGGTTATACCTAAAGTAGGTTAGGTTGGTTAACTGCTTTGTTCAAAAATTACTTTAATCTGATCACCTTTTCCGTTCACTTCTGCATACACACCCCTCCATCTTTTCTCTTAATACAATTTTTTTTTTTTTGATCAGCTTTATATTATATTTCTTGTTGCCTGTTTTTGCTATTTTGACAACAGCCTATTCATCAGCAGCATGTTTTATAAAGATGTCCAATTGACCCTGCGTGGACGTATTCTTATTGCTCAGCATAATGCAATGACCCAAAACTAAACGTGCAGAGAAACATTATTATGGAAACGAAAGCATAAGAAGGTTCATCTTTAAGACCTTGCAGCTCAATCTAAGGACTTAAATCTCTCCCTCTGATCTACAGAGCAGGTGTCAAACATGACACACTTAAGCGAGAGGGGTGGAGAGCAAAGGGAGACTGTTCATTAGTGTGTCGATTGTGATTGGTGATATCCGCTAATGTAAACCCAGCCCATGTGTCATTGCACTATTTGAAGAATAGAGTTTCAGCTTTTGAAAAATGTGACTTGGACTCCAACCTCTGCTCTCAATAAACAGGGTAAACTTGTGGTTGGCCATAACATGCTGTTGGATGTGATGCACACCATCCACCAGTTCTACTGCGCTCTGCCTGAGGTAAAACTTAAAACTGGATCTTTTAAATACCGAGCCTTTTTGGCTGCATAAAATAGTGTTTTAGGCTAAGTAATGTTTTAATGAATAATTGATGCCTGTCTTCTTCAGGATCTTCAAGACTTTAAAGAGGTCACGAGGTGTGTGTTTCCAAGGTAAAAATCAAATCCCTTTTTTTTTTGATACATTTGTATACTTACTAAAGAAGATTCTTTTTCAGCCTTTGGGTGATTTATATTGTTCAGCTTGTGAATTCTGACTGTCTGCTTGCAGACTTCTGGACACAAAGTTGATGGCCTCTACTCAGCCTTTTAAGGTAAGATCTCATCAGTACAAAAGAATACCCGAGGTACCAAGGTGCTGCTGGAGATCAGGGCTGCTTGAATAAGGCAAAAATCACTATCACGATTATTTTGATTGATCTTGAGGTCAAGACTATTTAAAACTTGTGGGTTTTACAACATCTGGATCACATTAATTTATTAAACTATAACATTCTGAACGCTTGCATAAAAAAATGTATATATAAACATAATAAATGGGCAGCCAAAATTGAAATTGAATCTATATTAATTGGCCATCTCTTATAGAGATGTATCTCTTGGTTTGACATATCCAGCTACTAAAAATCATTGGACTTTGTTTAAAACATAATTATTCTTCGTTTGAGACATTTACAAAATCTTTGTTTAATATGCAAAGTCAAGACTCTACCACACCAAAGAACTACATGTTGCAGTCTTTTTCTTGAGCTCCCGTCATATTTGAGTGAACAGGTGGGTGATGTTGATAAGTTGTATTTGACGTTTGTGTTTCAGGAGCTAATTAACAACACATCCCTGGCAGAGTTGGAGAAGCAGCTCAAGGAGAGCCCCTTCAAGTCTCCACATGTTGGTGAGTAAATACAATGTGAACTTGTAGAGGTTCATGCAAAAGTTGTGCAAACTCCCGCCAACTTGATTTCTTTTTGTTTCATTCCTGTCAGAAACGGCAGAGGATTTCAAGAGTTATGACACAGCCCAGGAACAGCTCCACGAAGCCGGCTACGATGCCTACATCACTGGCCTCTGTTTCATCTCTATGGCAAACTACCTGGGTAACACAAGAACATCCCACTGATCGTGTTGGCAAATAAAAAACAAGTGTCATTACCGTAAATGTTGTTTAACTGTTGGCTCAATGTTGTGTTTTCAGGCTCTTTCTTGACTCCACCAAAAGCTTACATCTCAGCACGCTCTAAACTAATTGAGCCTTTCTTTAACAAGTACGAGCCGCACTCATAATTATAAAATGTGTGTTCTTTTTCATTTACTGCTTAAAACGTATAACACCTGTCTTTTTTTCCTTTAGGCTTTTCCTGATGAGGATTATAGATATTCCCTACCTCAACATCACAGGGCCAGATTGTGAGTAAAATGATGTTTCAAAGGGAGCACTCACACTAGGCTCAGTTGCCCCGTACCATTCCGAACCATGGTTGTCACCGTTCCCCAGTCCCTCGCTCGCACTCGCATTACTGAATGCCCAACCCGGCCTGAGCACGCTTACCTCCTCTACATCTGTCATCACATCGTAATACTGGATATTTGCAGATTTTCCCAAAGACCTCTAAGTTCTTGTGGGTTTTATCCAGCTGACTCTGAGTGTTCGCGTCCCTTCTGCATCTGAGCAACAAGAATCCTTTTGATGCTAGCGTTTAAAATTATAGTCGAGACTTACAGTTACATCAATTAGGCTATACGTTATGTCCACGTTGTGCTCGTGTGTGAGCAACCGTATTGTACAGAAGCCCATCTCTCTCAAGCGCATGGGTCAAGGAAGTGTACGACCCACACAAGTCAAACAAACAGTTCATACTGAAAACGACTTTCAGCAATCTCTGATCTTTTTACTTTTCTGTTCTTGCAGTGCAACCTAAAAGAGACCATGTCCTTTATGTCACCTTCCCAAAAGAATGGAAGACAAGTGACCTCTACCAGCTTTTCAGTGCCTTTGGTAAGACATGATTCTGCCTGATAATTCTGCTTCCACACAGCTATCACCTGTTGTTTTTCAATCACTGTGCTATCCACACAGGAAACATCCAGGTATCATGGATCGATGACACGTCAGCATTTGTGTCTCTAAGTCAAACAGACCAGGTACAGATAGGTGAGTGAAACACTCCTTGTGATTACAATCACCATATTGGACTTGTTGATGCGGTTTGTTATATATTCCTTTCTTCACACAGCTATGAACACCAGCCGCTATGCAGAGAGTTACAGGATCCAGACGTATGCAGAGTACATCCAGGGCAGACAGCAGAACAAGGAGAAGCTCGATCAGACACCCAAAACATGGGGAGATGACAGCTGGGCCAAATCTCACTACACCCCATCCTCTACCTCTGGTTTTGGATATACAAGGTACACTGCAGATTTAAGCTGCAATTTTAACTCGATGCATTTCAGTATAGAACTGGGCTTGAGAGTTTCCATTCATTTGTTTTAAGTATGGCTTATGTTTTCTGCTCTAGAGGTTTGAGGAAACGCAGCATCAGTCCTGTTCAGGGAGAGCAGGGGACTGGAGATGGGCTAATTACAGACGGCTGGAGTCACTACTCATACCCGGATAACACGAGCAGCAAGAAGATGAAAACTGATGGTGTGTGAACGCATATGTGCTTAAGTACTTTCCTACTGCAGTGTGGTAACAAGTTTCAGGTTTACTGAAGGTTCTCAGCAGAGGTTGCCCCCTGAGGGAGAGGGCAGATGACATTTTGAATACTTGTCACAACACATGAGATCAAATAAGTGAAGGGTGGCTGAGTAATTAGTTAACTTATGATTTTATATAATATCTATAGCTATCTGCTGCAATATGAACAAATCAGATGGATTCCTGATGGAAATATTTTTCCTCAAACACAAAAAGTAATTGTGTATATATATTTTCATTTTGATTTTTCAAATGTCTTCATTAATTATAAGTTCTTACTCCAGCCTTTCTTGTTTTCCTGAGAAATGTCTTTATTTTAACCCTGTGATGTGACAGTTTCCCTCCTAATGTAGTAAAACTGTAAATGTAATTTAGTAAAAAAGAGGTATAATACACTTGTCACTGTTTTACAGCCAAAAGCGAACAGGCAAATGCTGAAGCTGTTGAGAGTAAAACCTCAGAGGGATGGCTCAAGACGGCGTGAGTAAATTGGATGTGATCCTTTATGTTGTCACCTTTATCCAGTTTGCTGGTAAGTCTTCTAACGGTTGCTGTGCCCTGCAGAGATTCATCACATCCGGCAGGGTTAAGTCCGGTTCTTGATGAGGAGGAGGAGGAGGATCCTGAGAGCACAGGTGATGCTGATGGGATGGTCACCTGGCAACAAACTTCATTAACTGCCCAAGGGAGGAAAGGTCAAAAGAATGAGAAAAAGCAGACTGAAGGTGTGTTTTTTTTGTTTGTTTGTTTTTTACTTTTGAATCTGCTTGACACGGTTCAAATTGTTAAGACTGTATTTATTTCATAAAGTGTGATATTCTTAAAAACAAATGTATTTATATCGTTGTAACATGGACAATCCACTTCATCCATTCAAATGCAGTACATGTGTTTGTGCTGTGTTGGGTTACTGTGGACATACAGGCAGAAGACAACATTCAAAGTCATACAGATCATTTTTTTTTTTTTTTTTTTTTTTTTTTTTTTTTTTTGAAGTGCTGTCCTTTCCTACCATCACTTCTTACAAATGATCATGACAGCTATGGTTTGACAAGCTTAGACATGTAGTTACTGTATCCAAACCTGCAAAACAAATATAAATGAGACAAGCCAAGGGTTCAAAAGATTAAATGTACCAACTGAAAATATTACAGTATGATAACTTTCATTTTTGTCTCCTCTTGTACAGCAGCGGAATCTACATCGTCACTATTTGAAGTCCCAGAAGTCTGGTAGTGAGAGGTGGGGAGGTTGATGTCCAACAGTGAACGGCTGTCATGAGTCTCTTCTTAAGCACTTGGTGCGCTCTCCTGTAAAGTTGTACTTCAGAGGGAGTGGTGCGCATCCTGAATTAATTTGTTCACTCAGCAGCTGTGGACACCTCAGCTTCCAGCCCAGCTGTTTGGACTGTTGAGAGAGAACACAAGCCATAATGACAGCTGCCATACTTGCATTTTGTTACAGAGGAGCAGGAAACTCTTCTGGGTAACACAAAGAGACACACACACACACATACACACACGCTTGCATACACTTACACTCACAACTTCAATCTGAAACTCAGCAAATGTTCATTTCTTCACTTTTCTCAGACTGGAATCTGACGCCACAGCAGTGCTATCACTTTGAAATTAATTTTGACAACACTGTCACCTCGATCAGTCTTAAATATGTTGTGTGTGAGTTTGTGCATGTACGGGAGATGTTATTTTTCCTCTAGGCTTTATTTCCCTGTAAATTATTTTCTTGAAAGGTGACACAAAACCACCAACTAATAGGTCCTGTTGATTACAACATCTGGGTAATTTGGTCTTTTAATGCAGTCGGATATTTTTAAAAAGTACATTCGGTCACCTTCCCCAGTTTTAGCCAACGTGTATAAGCTTCTCAATGACAATTTGATGTTTATTATTGGTGGCATTTTGATCCTTCAGGAGAGGTGCTTGTTGTTTATTGTACAGAATTGGTTTCTTTACCTTTTTTGTGTTGAATGTTTTGTAACCGTGTCAAGTATGTCCTAATGCAAAATATGTAAAAACGTTAAAATGACGAATGCATTTTTGTATAAGAAAACACTTAAAATTCTTAAATATTTCCTTGGAAAGGGAGAAAAAAATAAAAGAATGTTTCTTAGTACTTCTGACTGTTTGTCTTTAATACAGAGCACTTTTATGTCAACTGCAAATTCATCTAGCGACGTGTTTTTTTTTTTTTTTACGCAGAGTAGTCATGACTTTACAGCTTATGCGAGACCCTTTTCACCTTTTATTATCCTTTTAAAAAAAACGACTATCAATTATAACACATGGAGACCCACGCTTATTTTACAGATAAGCCTAGGTGACTGAGCGGGTCATTATGTACAGAAGGGAAGACATGATACTGTATACAACTTAGTCTACAGTTCTGTGGAATTAAAATAAATAGATAGCACTGCAGACTCGAGTCTCTCTGAGGGAAAAAAAACAGACAAATCAAATCCTGCTGTAACAACATTCTCTATGATGACATATTTTAACTGACTGACCACACTTTTTTATTTAGCCAAGGAAATACACGTGACAAACCTTGAAGCCCTCAATGAGCAAGTAATAAACATGTAAGGCCAGGTAACATCGAAATACACTAGGTGAATAATTTGGTAACAAATGATTACTTGTAGCTTTAACTAATTCCAGCCTATGGGAGTAATTATGAATTGTCAAGAAATAGTAGAGGTTGAAAAGTAAATCATGCAGACATAAAACACAGCTTTTTAGTAAAAAAAAAAAAAACATCTTTATTATGAAAGTAATTTATTCATTTCATTTTGTTTACTTTGAACATCTTAAAGGGGCTATACGTAACTTGCAAAAATACTGCGTTTGTAGTGATACAGCAGGCCGTTAGGGGAACTGCACCAGTAACCTGTTGCTCGCTCGTACGTACACAAACGAGCATCATCAGCCGCGAAACACTGGATTTTATTAAAAAACAATTTATACATAAAAAGTTACGACACACTTTCCGTAACAACTTGTTTAAAAACAATTTCAGTTGGGAAAGGGTGCAGGATGAAGTAGAGAACCAATTTAGCATCCCCCCTTTTTTCATTCATTCATAATATCACAAACTGTATTGTGATGGTTGATTTAGAAAATCTTGGAATTTATATAAAATTGCAAATGATTCAATATATTTGATGTAATATTGTTTATATGTGATTTCCAACACAAGTTTGTCTGTTACTACTCTAAATGTTATTTTTTATCATGATGGTTGAGTCACTCTTTATAAAGAGCAGTTGGTATTTACAGAAAAGCATCATATGCTTCCTCTACATCTTCCACTGAGACCTTGCTGGCTCATGAGCTCGATTTTGTAAATGAATTGCCTTTTTAATTTTAAGTGTAATTATCCTGTAAATTGGCAGCTGTTTTCCTGTCTCTGTTCAGCTCTGAATGATCGCAAACACTGGCAGATGGCCGGTCGTGTCATTAATGAGTAACCCACTGCTTCCTTTACCGATCAATAGTGTTTATCAATTAGTGTGGCAATGTATCTTGTTGTTTGAGATGCTCATCTGTGGCTGGCTATTCTTTTTCTTATATTATTTGATTTATTTTTTATCTCCAAATATTTAACTTGATTCAAGTTACACACACGCTCAGGCAGCACTGAACTGAAAGACACATTTTAAGTGTAGGAATAAAATCTTCTCCATCGAGGGTTGTTCTTCTCAAGACGCTTGCTTTACCTCCATAAGACACAAACCAGGAAGGCTGCCATGCCGACTAGGAAAGAGAAGAGAAGGTTTGGAAATGTTTCACTTTGTTATCAGCTTTTCTTATATGCTGTCAGAAGTCTCACCTAATGTGTCCAGGAAGCACAACAACCGACAAGGTGCCGTCTGAGAGAGACCTGAAGAGCTTCTTTAGATGGCGGTCCAACCTGGCCATCATTAGATCCATTTCCTGGTCCTGCACATAATAAATACAGAAGTTATAATACAGGAGTTGTAATCTAATGTGCTCAAATAATCATACTGATAACTCTACCTTGTGTGCACTTAATAGTTTTCTTTTTTACCAATGTACCAACAATCCTCATCACTTTGTTTGATGTGCAACATTAAGGCCAAACTGTTTTGATTTAGTGTATTCGGTGTATGCATCCCACTAAAATCTGCTCAATTCATTCTTGTCCAAGAGAAGATCTTTGAAGATGTTTCCTCGAGATAATCCTGATATGCTGTTCACAAAAACAGACAAATGACCTGAAAACAATAATTATAGCAGAGGCTGTCATGGTGTGTAAGCCTTAAAACAATCTTAAAGGTATACTATGTGACACTTTAATCATTAATATAGCAAATATCAATGAAGTCAAACTCCCTCTGGGTTTGTTGTTTTTGGCTCTGAGTTCATACACAGGCGCTTCCTTCAGCTTGTTCATGTTTCGCTCAGAGGCTCAAACATGTTTCATTCATGTGACACCCTCCCTGTCTGAAGGGAAGCGAGAAGGGCCCTGCCTATTCAGGGATGCTCTTAGAAGAGGCACAATGGTGGAGATTTGACACAACTCAAGAACCAACAGACTTTCCAAACTGAAGATCAGACTTTTTTGGTATAAAATACTTAATATACTTACTTAAAATACTTAAAAAAAAATAAGGACAGAGTCAACTTTGGGCTAAATATCTAAATAGAGATCAGTTGTAGAAACGTCTGAACTCTGTGGGCACACTTAAGAAGGAGTGGGGAGGTGGGCGCTGCGCTGAAGGGACAGATGTGATTTGGATTGAGAGACTGGTGCTGAAGTCTGACATCTACTCTGAAAGACTTTGACTTTGTACCTTTGAAGTCAGCACTTCTTTACCTGAGGACTGTTGTGCATGTGGGTCATGTCCTTGACTCCGTCTGCCTCGTTGTCTGTACCCACACATGCTGTTGCCATGGCAACCCATGAGGATAGATGGGGCGGGGTTAGCGATGGACAAACTAGGTAGCCTCTCTTCAGTAGCTCGTCAGAGGCGCTGAGAGCTGCATGTCTGCCTTCTGAAGTCTCAAACTCTGTCAACAAGAGACACAGAAACTCTGTATGAGCTTTTACAGAAAGACATGACAAGAAAATGTTTTTTATGTTTTTTACTCACCTATGTTTGCATGTCTCAGAAATGTTCCTGGTTTGGCAGGCAGAAGAACTCTCTCCACGGTGCCAAAGGGATTAAATGTCTCGCTGATTATCTCCTCACACAGCTTAGATTTTGTGTTTGTAGGCTGTAAACTTTGACCATTGACTTCAGCTGAAGGCAAAGTGTCCACCGTCGCAACACCTGAACATTCGGCTTCTAGCGTGTGTCCATTGACTTTTTCCGAAACTGTTATGCACTCAGCCATTCTAGGCTTTAATTTCACAGCATATATGTGATTGCTGTCCTCCATCAGAACATCAAGAGTCAGATCCAAATCCAGCGTTGACTCATTAACAGGCCTCTGGACCTAAGAAAGAAGAAGAGGTTTAGCTGTGATGTAAGGGGAACACAGAAGGAAATGGAAAATGGGATAACAGTTACCTTGATGGGTTGTCCTTGCATATGAAGTCCATTCAGAGTTTTTAAAGCCAACACAGCTCCCTCCAGCAGCTCAAACTCCACCTCTGCATGAACCTGGAAACCAGATATCGTCATAAAAAAAAAAACACAGCTCAGAAAACAGATCTCTCTTCAAAAAAATCAAATAAAAGACTCATAATGTAAATGAGCTCTACCCTGAACGCTGTGTTCAACATTCTTATTTTCCGAACAGGTCCGCAGCAACGCAACAGCTGCCTCACTTCCCTCTCAGAGATGCCTGCAGGGAACGGGCCAGCATAGACTACACACATCTCTTGAAGACTTGCAAACAGCTGCAAGATAAACACGCACATTATTTATGATTTCAGAAAACACTCAAAGACACTTCAAATTCATAATGTTCTGAAAGACTGTCTCGCCTTCTGGTGCTGGTGCTCCTGTGCAGGGAAGCATCCTTTCAGGTGGTCTAAGATTGAAGAAAACTGAAGCACTGAGAGGAATGCACACTTTGTTTTTCTCCTGAAAGAGGCCAGAACCTGAAAAAGACAGGATGGAGAAACCGGTGTTAAGATGGAAGAGGAAACAGAACAGGACATGTAGTGAGTGTGTGTGGGGTGGGGGGGGGGGGGGGGTGAAAAGGGCACTAATGCAGCAGTCTGTCACCTCTGATTTGAATTAAAACACTATGAACATTGACCTATGATATCATCCGTGACAAAGTCATGATTCATTAAACAAAAAGGGCAATTATAGTCATCTTTATTTTCTCTGTCATGTTTCTTTATTGTTGAATTGCTGAACACAAAAGCATCAAACGATTGTTAATTCAAGAAAAAGCTTATATCAAGGGTCCCATCAGTGAAAAATCAGAAAGTAGTAGACTTATATTGTCTCACCTCTTTGTCAGAGTTGTGCCACTGCTGATTGGACAGAGCCAGGGTGATGTCAGAGCGCTTTCCTAAATAGGTTACGGAGCGGCCAAGGGTCTGCAGTATATCAGCAAACCTGAACAAGAAATAAAGACAGATAATCTGTCAAATACACCAGCAGCAGAATATGAGATAATGTTGGATTCAACTAATGAATGAAGATCTAAATCTAAAACATGCAAGAAATAAAGTATATATTATATATTTTTCCCTGAAAAAAACAACAACTTTGTCTTTGTTGTAACTTGCATCTCCCTGCAATGCGCTTGTACACAGCATCTTAAAACACAAACATTTGCATCAATGCGACTGGGTGAGATGTTGTCTGCTCGACACGAGTGTTGTAGCCCCGGGTCAGGTGTCAGTGTGGCTGAAGGCGGCCTGAACACATAAACCAGAGGGGCACGATAAAATGTGTAATTGGGCTGGATTCTTTTACGATAACTACAAACAATGAAGTTGGATGATTGAACATAAAACTGAAGAGTGAACAGTAGCTATAACCCACTGTTTATGTGTATCTGCTGTTCTTGGATGTTTTACACAACACCTGTTTGCAACTTGTCCATCCTCAATCCAAAAAGCTTTTTTTCCCACCACTGAATTTGCACCAATTAATGTGAGGGTAGCTGATAGATAGCTTACGCGTCATCTAAGTGCATCAAAATAGAGTAAGAGCATGTTATACCCAAGCCTCTATTCAGAAGGTAAAATTTCTGCATGCTTAGTGAGAAGGCATTGCTTTTTTTTTTTTTTTTTTTACAATAACTTTTCATCAGACTTTTACATATGTTTTTTGCAAATGCTTATATTGCGATAATGATGAAATAACAATTGTTGGTTCATCCCTACTCTGAATCGATACATTCCTTTGTCAGCCCTGAGCTTGCTAAACCCCCGATGCTTTCCATTCCCTCATTGAGCCAGAAAAAAACAACAACTGACAAACTCTACTTATCATACCTTTAAGGCTTTTGTAATACGCACACAGCTGTTACATAAAGAGATCCTAACCAGCTGATAGTTTCCCTCTAACTTAGCTGAAAGCTTATGTTAAACTCAAACACAGGTGATGTAGTCAGTGAGCCAGATTTGAGCTGAAAAGGACCAATTTACGCCGAGTCATCTTCTACAAAGTCCCAAAACAGTTTCATCTTTAATTGAATCTTTGGTCTATCTGGGCTCAGTGTGTATTACCTGAGACTTGGTGTAGGGGCAGGAGCGCAGTCAGGTGAGTCCTCATCAATCGTGTATCCCCACAGCTCCTCCAAATGAAGTTCTACAACCTGACAGTGAGGGAACAAATACTTTGTCATATTAACTCTGCGTGTTTGTGTGTGTGTGTGTGTGTGTGTGTGTGTGTGTGTGTGTGTGTGTGTGTGTGTGTGTGTGTGTGTGTGTGTGTGTGTGGTACAGAGCGATGTGTTACCTGAAGAGGTCCTGTTCTAATAAAGTACTGGGCTAGCTCCAGGGCTGCCACAGCATCCTCAATGGGATTATGACCCTTCTTCTCTTCAGTCTGTATATGCCTCCTGGTACGCAGGCAGAACAAAATCAGTTTAAGCCATGTTGGCTGAGAGAGACACAGAGACACAACAGAGACAGACACACAACTCACTTCAGAACTGTCTCAGCCAACACCTTGAGCTTGAACTTCTGTCCAAACTCTCTCCTGTACATCAGCGACGTGTCGATAACGTGCTGGTGGATCAGCTACAGGGAAGACCCAAACACGTGTGTGTGAAAACTGTTCATGAAAGACTTTCAACAAATTCATCACATTTTTTTCTGAATACACACAAAAACTAATAAAGCATCCGCTGCCCTCAGGTTCACAGTAAAGTATATTTCAGTAACTCACTTTCAGAGCCATTAGGTCATTGTTTAGCGAGTGGCCCACCAGGACTGCGTCACTCGGCAACAACGTCCTGAGTTTGGCTTGAACATCCCTCAGAGTGGTTTTGATTGGTCGCAACATTGCTGCGGTTATACCAGAGAACCTTTGAGAAGGCACCGAGCCATACAGGAAACAAAAGGTGTATTTTAACACTTGTCACAGTTGTTGGTTATAATAATAATAATAATAATAATAATAATAATAATAATACATTTTATTTAAAGGCGCCTTTCAAAACTCTCAAGGTCACCTTACAGAGCAGAGATAAAAACAACAAAGTAACAACACAACGATAAAATTAACATTAAAAAACACAAATGTACAGGATGTAAAGGAGTTATGAGAACGGGTGGAGAATGATCAGACTGAATATGCCAGTTTAAAAAGATGTGTTTTGAGATGAGATTTGAAAATGGAGAGAGTGTCGAGATTACGGATTTGTGGTGGGAGGGAGTTCCAGAGGTGGGGGGCAGAGCGGCTGAAGGCCCTGGACCCCCATGGTGGACAGGCGGGCGGGTGGTGCAGTGAGTTGAATGGAAGAAGTTATGCTACTGTGTGTCTGTGTGTGTGTGTGTGTGTGTGTGAGTATGTGTGTGTGTGTGAGAGTGCGTGTGTGTTTACTTGGTGAGGTAGTTGAGGATTTGTCTCTGAGGTTTCACCAGCTCATCAAGCACACAGTTCCCTGCAGAATCCACCAGAGAAACTCGAGCCAGCTCATTTCCCTGTTCTGTCAGACACTGAGGCACAACAACACATCGATTAACTGATGGAACCAGGACGGAAACACTGGAATAACTTACGCAATTCTAACACCTGGAACACAAAAGTGATAATAGATATATAGGTGCTATAACGTGATGGAGCTCATTCTGTCAGGTAACAGGGAAGAAAATGTTATATTACAAATGTAGATGTTTTTTTTATGACACAATTCTGATGTTTTCATTTTGTTTATATTAACGTTTAAATTGCTAGGCATCTTTCCATTGAGGAAAAAAATTCACAGATTACTTCTGGCTAAGGCAGCAACACTGAAATGTTCACATAAGAGAACAAATAACTGTGACTAGCAGAAATTACAACAAGCAAGTGGCCTCTCTGGTCAAATCATCCTTAATTCTGTTTTTGTAATGGTCCATGCTAATATAATAATCGAGTTACTTTGCTTACATTGCTAAAAAAAATGTATTATTAACTGATTTTAAATAGATTACAAATGAAAATCTCACAAAGACAGTCCCTGTCTGTTGATATTTTATGACATATGGATTTGTTAAAAGACCAAATATCTATTATTTAAAACTGAAGTTATGATTATTCTTTTTTTTTTTTTTTTACAATTAAATGAGATAATCAGACATAAAGTCGAGATTGTCTCACCATTTCACAGTCAAGTCCATAAAGAGGGCTGTTGTTAGTCACACAGTCAACACTTTCTGTGCACACAAATTCCTCATAGCCCGGCATCCCTGTGTTAAATGAACAAAAACAAAAGAGTTAAAAGAAGAGATGGAGAGCGAACCAACTGTAACACTACACAGACCAAATCAAAGACAAAACCTCTGACCCTAATTGTATTACAGTGTTTGATGGTATACTAAGCTTCCATCTGCATGAAGCAGCAATTCATCTTTCAAAGAAATCCTGAAAATTAAATTGAATTGTGTATACACAGGTTTAAAAAAAACCTCATTAATATATTTCTGCATGTGTAAAACGAGTAGTGATGGATTATTTTCACTTTGACTTTGCCAGATTTCAGGGGCGGCCAGTTTAGACATTTTCTAGAGATTTTCCGTCGTGTTGCCAGTGTGTGAAAACAAGATCAGAGAGACTCACCTTTGACAGGGAAATGTCGTCTGATCATCTCCTCCTGAGGGAGAGTATACGCTGTTAATCCTTTCCTCTGTGTCCCAAACTTAGTGATTACTGGGTGATTCCTCAGTGCTGCAGAAGAGCAAAAATAATACACACACATTTGAGAAGAAAAAAAAGCAAAACACAGGGAGAAAACACAAAACTAAAGATAAGATTAGAGAACACTTTTAGTTTAGAAACACAATTAAAACCCATTGCAAGGTTTTAGAGACAAGAATTAAAGGAGTAGGAAGATAAAAACAATTAAAACTGTTGCGCTTGTTATGACGAGTCAAATGATGTTAGTCATGTGTTTGTTTTTTTTAATCTTCTACATACGTTCAGAAAATACTCATACCACCTTTACAAATTAGAGAAGGGTGAAGACATTAGTCTGATGTTTTATAGACACTCTATTCATATAGATTCATAAGTTCTACACACATGGTAGGAACATATTAGCATATTGGGGCTCTCACCTCTGTGCAATCCACTGTTTAAACTGCTTCCATTGTGTCTTTGGTTAAGGGTTAGAACATCTGATTCAGGAAGTTTATTGCTGAAGATTGCCGAGACCAGGTTGGTAGACGATGGAGTGAAGGTGACCCTCTAACCAGATATAAAACAAAGACTAGTGTTAACCAAAAACAATGACACTGTGAATCTCATTTCTTCCATTTCCACTCTTAACTTACAGTGGAGTAGTTTTTCCGGAGGTGTTTCAGAGAAAGGTAGTGCTTGTAAAAGTGGCTCTGGGTCAGACCCTCCACTATGACCACATTTATAGCTTTAATCCTCCTCTGATGAAGGAGGCGGCACCAACTATGTGAGACACAGAGGGAGAAGACATAAGACTTCAAATAGATCGCTTAGGTTATTGTTAGAGCATGGGGACAGACATCACTTAAATTATATAGACTTAGTTGATGAGAGCTGATGAGATCTCACTTCCATAGTCATTACCTGGGTTGTTTAATGCCACCTGTTCTCCCCAGAGCGGCGTAATGCAGCAGCTCCATCAGCTCATTCACTGTAATTGGTTGTTGAAGGTGGCCGGGCAGCACAGAGATCCTCGGTGGGCGGGAGGAACTTTCACACTCCAGCAACTCCTCACCATCCTGCACAGTTTTTAATCTCTTGGCCTTCTCGTGTGCTGTCAGGTCAATGTTCTTTCTTTTCTGACTGTTGCATGTTTCTGATGATGAGGAAGGCTCCATATTCAGGCTGATTGTTCTACTACTAGGAGATAAAAAATAAATAAATAAATAAGATATGAATAATGACAAATGTCTGTCAAACAATGTCAAACGTCCAAAGGAAAGCCTGGTGTTCAGCAAATAAGTGATGACTATTGAAACTAAATTGTTTTCTAAAACTGACAATCGAAAATTAAAAGCTTAATAATGTAAGTGTTATATTCTTTCTCTTTGATCAGATATTTCTTGAAATAAAAGCAATGACTTAGAGATTTTTTTGCAGCTTTGTGCTAAGCCACAAGAAACAGAGAGAACATGATGAAGGAATTTGGAGGTAAGGGTTTCATACTTCCATTAAGGACAATATATCCCTAATGACGAAATAATGATGGTTTCATTTTGGTCTGAATAACACTACAACTACGTCACATGTTGTCATTCCCAAAAGCATTTCAGATGAAGTTTAGTTAGTACTCATAACGTGGGTATAAACAGACACAGGTTTATTATATTCACAGTCCATGTTTTATACATAGTAAGGTTTAAGTTAGTGATGTTATTAGGGAGCTCCAACCCACTGAGAATATATGTCAGCTTTAGAATAGAATAAAGTTACTTTATTGATCCCAAACTGGGAAATTGTGGCGTTACAGCAGCAGGTTATCCAACACACAATGAGTAAAAAAAACACAATGTTTGCAAATCTAAATTTAATATAATATTAAATACAAAGTAAATAAGTACTAAAAGATATCAGAAATAGGAATGTGAATATATACAACCAGGATTTCACTAAGCATTACTAGTTTTAAATAGGAAGATTAAATATGGAAGATTGAATGTAAATGTGCATGAAGCAATATTTCGTAACTTCTTCATGATGTTTGCTTTAATTCTGCAGAGTCCGAAAGTGATTTTCAGAAACTGAGCTGGTTAAGAGGTAAAAAAAAACCTCCATTCAAGACTTTATGTTAGTTTGATATTACACTTTTTGAAATTACTTGACAATCAAACTTGAGGGGAACGAATACGTTAAGTGTACGTGTGAGAACAGTAAGCACTACAAAATGGATAAATACCAGATGTTATTGGTCCTGCTTGTTCCAGAGTCATGCTTATATCTCTCTTGAAGAGGCTACAAACACATGGCTAACTCACGGAGCTGCTTCGTCTTCTTCGCGTGTTTTTTTTTATTTTGGGGTGGGGGTATCGCAAACAGCTTAAAGGTACATACCGCCACCTACTGCACAAGAGTGTGTAGTGCTGTAATATTTACAGTACGATACGTACATCCGGTTTGTACCTTTTCAAGTTAAGTGTTGAAGCGATCTTAGTATTGACTCACATTCAATGTATGTCGCTTGAATTGCATACATACTAAAGTAATTAATTGTAAAATTAAACTAATGTTAATCTTGTGTGTTTTTATATATATATTATTCATCCTGGGTTGAATATGGTCTGATTGTTAAAGCCACTATTTAGGTCTTTTGTTTCGAAGGTAAAAGAGGAAATACCGGAAGTGCAGATTGTTAAGTTCCGTTAACATTACCCACTTAGCTGGGATCGATGTTTCCGCGGTCAATTTATATGACTTGCAGCACGAAACAATCAATCCCAGACGGATGGATGAAGATTTAAAAAAAAAAACAGCGCGGTGTTTCTTCCTATTTTTCATTGGCAAAAGAATTGAATTGTTCCAATCCTTTTGTAAAGTTGGATTCCTGGGTTCATATAACGAGATGTCGACAAAGAAACTAGCCAAGTAAGTAGACGATTTACACCTTAACAGCTAACATGAACAAAAACAAATAACAAACACAAACAACGAATCATTGATGTAGTTTTGAATTCTGCGATAACAAGAAAGTTAATGCATCTGTTTCTGACCGAGGGGTTGAATATTGATTAAAAAAAAAACCTGAACTTTTGTGTGAATACAAATATTATGTGTCCCAGTTTGATGCTCCTTTGTGAATCTGTACATCAGGTTTGTTGTAGTAATATATATATATATATATATATATATATATTTAACCTCATTTTAAATTCCCCTTCTCCACAGAGAACTGGGGTTATTGAGGCAGCGGAGCCAGTCCTCTTGTGGATCCAGGAAATCGACTGTAACAAGTAAGTCTGATCATTTAAATTGATAATATGCATACAGATAGTTCTTGTTTGTTTGATTGCAAAACTGTATTACGCTGTTGCCCTTGTGATCGGAAATAGTATTATTTTATTTTTCCAGATCAAACATTTTCCTACCTGATTGTCATTGATTTTGAGTCAACTTGCTGGAGAGAGAAAAACAACTACGGGCAGGAAATAAGTAAGTAAGCCTGCATATGTTATGTCTGTATCGTTTGTAATTGTTCACGTTTATAACTCAGTCTTTCTCTCATTCCTTACTTTCTACTGAACAGTTGAGTTTCCTGCTGTTCTGTTGAACACGTCCACCTGGGAGGTCGAGTCTGAGTTTCATACGTATGTTCAACCGCAAGAACACCCCTTTCTGTCCGAGTTCTGCACTGAGCTTACTGGGATCACTCAGGTATCCGTGTATAGCCATTTTATACACTAATACAAGCATACAAATGGACTCGCTGGTGCTGTGTCCTCCATTCATAATATCTGACAACTACATTTCTTTGTCTCACAGATGCAAGTTGAAGCGGGGATCCCCCTTCAGATCTGCCTCTCTCGATTTGGCCGCTGGTTGCAAAGTCTTAAACTTGAGAAGGGTGTGGTCTTTTCCGACCGACAACAGAAATCCTCTGCACCTTCACCCTCTCAAAAACTGTGTGCCTTTGTCACATGGTCAGGTAAAAGTCAGCTGTCCTTGTGCAAACATTTTGTTGTTACCTTCAGTTATCACAATCTTATGATGGTACAGTAGGTCTCTACCTCTGACACACATTAGTAGAAATAAACTAACTAACTACTGTCATTTTTGTTGTAAAATGTTTTGCTATTGGGACAGAGAAGCTTTGCCTTGTTGGATTTGGAAATATTAAGGAGAGAATATGAAATAAACACATTGTTATTTTTTTAACTTGCCTCCATTGGTGTTTCGTATCAGACTGGGATCTGGGAGTTTGTCTGCAGTACGAGTGTAAACGTAAGCAGCTCTACAAACCTGACATGCTCAACAGCTGGATCGACCTGAGAAGCACCTACAGAGTAAGCAGAGGCTCAGTCACCTTTTTACATCTTATGTTCTGTTTTATTACTTCATGCTTTCTCATTCATGCTTATCGCCGTAACAAATATTTTTTAAACGGTTTAGTTATACAGTAACTTCCTTCCTTGTTTTTTTGTAGTCTACTCAATCCCCAGAGCTCTTAGTGAAGTTCATAAAGTCTATTTTAAATTTAAAGATATTAGTTTTAATTGCAATAAACATGGACAAATGTTTAAAGCTCCAGTAAGGAACCTTTCAGTTTACCACTCAGTTCACTACTTGTGAACAAAGTGGTATCTCTTGTCTCTTTGCTGATTTTGTCCTGTACATCTTTCAGTTGTGTCTTTCAAGAAAAGTTTCATCTAGCTTTTTTAAATTGTCAGATGTATGGCTCACCAAGAATCTTTTCCATCGAAATTGTAAATAAAAGTGTATTTCTGTGGCTTGCCATTAAACTACCTATTGGCAGTGTCTCTTGACATTTCAAACAACTATAATAAAAGTCAATTATTGTGGTAATGGTCGGGTTTGCTTTTGTAGCGCTTAAGGATATATCTGTATTTATTTCAGTCTATTTTATAGCCAGCTTAAAAGTCATCATAGGGGCTTTAGCTTGAAGAAATGATTGTTAATGACATTTGATGACTTAATATTCCCTGCACCTCCAGCACTTTCAATGTTGTTTATTAATGCTCTTTTTTTCTATGTGTCAGCTGTTTTATGATAGGAAACCTAAAGGCCTTAATGGGGCACTACAGGATCTCGGAATACAGTTTTCAGGAAGAGAACACTCTGGTAGGAAAAAATAAGTCCTTCTGACAAAGAATACGTTTAATAAAGAAACAAGACTACACTCGTGTGTTTTAATTGACTGATTTTCTCAGGTTTGGATGACTCCAGAAATACAGCTCAGTTGGCAGCGAGGATGATGAGGGATGGGTGTGTGATGAAGATTACCAGAAGTCTGGTGAAGGTGAGTGCCCGTCCAACACGGAATTTCAACTCCTAAATCCCTGGCCTCCCTTCTGAGTACCACAGGATAATGACTACTATAATGAAAGTCTTCATGATTCAAGCTTTATTTGTTCAAAAGTGTGAATAAATATTTTATAAATAAAGATATATATATATCTCTGGACTTAAACAGATCACAAATTAAAAAATGGATGCTATTTTATGAGTCACTGATTGAATCTCTCATCTTCTTCTTCTAGACCCAATTAAAGGTCAAACCTTTGTTTGGGAACACAACTGCAGACAACAAGAAAGAAGAGAACAGCAACGGAGAGGAAAACACGCACAACACAAACAAACCCTCGTCGTGTAAGATTCCTCAGAAATTATGTGACATAAAACAAGGTTTAGAAAAAGTTACAAAAGATAAAGACAGGAAGGAGAACACAAGTCCAGTCCGTCAAAGCCTGATCTCACCCAAAACACTGCTGAATGAGACGACTACGACAGTGTGGGGACGCAGCAGGAGGTCTATCGCAGCACAGGCTGTCCCTAATATTTCTTCTTCGGTTATGATAAATCCAACACACAATAAAAACAACATCAGCCTTGATCTGTGCTCGACTACTATGGGCTGCCTTACAAATCTGCCTCGGACAAACCAGCACTCAAGCACAGCAGCAACAGTTGGTGCTTGGGAAGAAGAGGAAGGCGCAGAACTTTTTGTGGAAACGGAGGACAGATGTGGTTCATATGATGATGTGGTTTTGGAGGGTGATGTTGAATTTATTAATGAAACAGATGAGGCTTTTGATACTGAGTATGTGTCAGGGTTTGACTGCAAAAATCATGTCTTTGAAGAAGAGCGTGATAACACACATTCAGCGGCAGATGTCAGATCCAACATTACTGTTTCCAATCACTTTAACAGAATCAGGCAGAATTCAGCAATCTCAGAATCCAGTTTTGAGTTTGTTGTGCCAAAACCTCTGGACTCCAAATCAAACAAGCACAAAACAGGACTTCAAACCTCTTTGCATTTACAAGAAAAGTCAAAAGCAACCAATACAAACTCAAAAACAAACACACCCTTTCCTTTCAGGCATAAACCCTTTATCCCAGAAAAGACCTCCACCCCTTATACTTCCTTTGCCAAACCCAAACCAGTCATCACCAAACCTGCGAAACACAACGTAACCCCCAAATCTTCTTTTAATATCTACACTGACCAAGAAAAACGCTCCTCTTCCTCCATGTATGGCTCCAAGAATGTCCTCTCTTCTTTGTTAACGAACACACTTTCCTCACGTGCCAATCAGTCCTCAATTACTGGTCCATTAAAAGAAAGACAAAAAATCACATCCCCTCTTTGTGCGTGCGGGCGCCGTGCAAAACGTCAAGTTGTATCAAATGGAGGTCCAAACCAGGGTCGAGGGTTTTATTGCTGTCCGGTCCGCCGGTCAGGCAGTGGAGGCAGGATCCAGAAGGGATGTGAGTTCTTTAAGTGGGAATCAGCTCTGATGAAGAGCAGCTCAGTGTCCCCTGCTGCTTTCAGGTCCTCTGTCTCACTCTGTCAAATGAACTCGACACTGAGCTGTGGTCGACCTCAAAGGTCAATAGTAAGAAAGAGCTGTTGAACTGAATGTCTATGTTCTACCTTGGTTGAATAAACCGTACAAAGTGATCAATGCACTATTTAACCATTTTTAACCTCTTTTTTCACTTCTAAATGTTTTGTAAACTGGTATAAACTAAAGAGCATGATCTTTGACTATGAACTGAAAACAGAAGTACATGAACACGAACTGTTATTTTATCGACATAAAGAATGCTTAATTGAATCTATTGAGTCCATCTTCAAATGTTTATTGGCTTTTAATGAAGTTAAACTACCTCTGATGAATTGATTTTTTTTTTTTTTTGCAGCTATTCTTGTTTTGATATACTGTATAAATGAAATGTTCAAAGGGTAGGCATAATAAGCCTCGGCTTCATCCTACACCTGTTCTGCCATTGTTTTTTTAGTTATTTTTTTTATTATTGTTCGTGTATGTTCTATGCTTTGTGGTCATGGACCAAAATAAATATTTACTACTATATAGACAGTGGAATTACATAGCCTAACATGGTGAAAAAATGTATCTAAACAGTACAGTAAGATTGTTATTTTGGATGTGTGCCTTGAAATGTCAAATGAAATGTTTAATAACTTAACTAAAATTATTTTTAATTTTGTAATTGTTCTTTTTTTTTTTTTTACCAAAAACGTCATATTCTTCTCTTTGTTTAAGCTTTTAAAAAAAGTACTCTTTAAAAGAGAAAGCCCTGCATTCTCAATTTCACGGTTTAGATATGGAGTTACCATAGACTGTAAATATTATAACGCAAACAGTCATTTAAAGTGCGCAAGGTTCGCGAGAATGCGGAAGACTAGTTTTTGTACCTCTTCGCACACCGTACAGCTAAACCAAAAAACGTGCTATGTTGTGACTGAATGAGAGCTCGTCCATTGAAAACAGCCCCAGTTTAGATCTAAACCTCACGTAGAGACCACTGACTGCTGTTACATACAGTAAACTTTACATGATTGTGGCTCCAGTCGTTGCAGCTTCAAAGCTTTCAAGCGTTTGTTTAGTCTCAAGCTATCGACTCATAAAACCGGAGAGAATACTGTGATTAACAAGGAAGCCCGCAGCTGTATAGCTTAAATACAAGGTTTTAATTCTACAGAAACCTTGTTTGCTAGCATGTCGGCCGTGGCAAACGAGTCGAGAAAGCGGAGCAAGAAGCGGTACGGGGGCGGTCAGCCCAACAAGAGGTGGAAAGGCTCCTTCCTGGAGGTCGGCATGGAGGGGATTCTCATCACATGTAACATGAACGAGAGGAAGTGCACCGCGGAGGCCTTTAATCTGCTCAATGAGTACGCAGACAAGCTCTATGGGCCTGAGAAGGTGAGTGCAGAAGTACTTTAATGTGTCCTGTTTCACATATAAGACCCCAATCTTTGTTATTTAAATGGCAGGTGTTCACTTGGTCCTGTTTCTGTGGAAGTAAACACTTAAGAACTGCTCACTGTTCAAGCAGTGGGGAAAGGGAAGGTTCATATTTTGTTATTTTCAAATTGCTCTTTGGTTTTGTGTTGCAGCATGAAGGCAGTCAAGCAAAACTAATCAACTGTGCATTCCTTGAAAATAGACTCTGGTCTCTCATGCAAACTCTCATGCAAACGTCACTATTGCTTCTTTGATGGATGTAACCATGGTTTAAGAAACAACTAGATTGTGACCATCTGGTTGGGATCACTAGATTTGTGTTGACCTTATTGCCCTGTTTATAGTTTAAAGGATCTTTCAGCTTCAGCTTAAAATGATTTTAAAAAAAATAATAAAAATCTTTCAGGTTCCACATGTGAAATTTGTGTGTAAACTGAAATGTAAACCCATTCAGGAATTGCTTGTTTATCTTGATAGTGAGTTCATTGTCTTCGACGTTCTCGTTGTGATGAGAACATGCCCAATAATTACACTGAAAATAAAACTATTCAGAAGCGACAAGAAAAACAACTGAATGTGTAGATGCCATATGAGCGTTTATATTTTTAACCTTTCAGAGAGCCCTGCGAACACAGGCCTTACATTTACATAATTTTGCTTAATTTCCAGCTCGCCATCTTTAGATTGATGATTACTGTGTAAAGCTTGCTCACCAGCAAAAAAACAGATAAACTGTAAGTAAGAGAGAAAAATGAAAGCTTCGATGTTTGTTAGTTTATTATCAAACTTATTGTTACAACAATACTGAAGAATTGCAATAACACACAGCTGATTTGAACTTATTCAGTCCTAGTTTTTACTGTTTTACCGACATGATGTTTTGTCATGTTAACATATCAATAATGTGTCAATCTTATGGTCATAGTTTGAAGACGACAACGAGAGTAGCAGTCAAGAAGAGGATGCCGAGGAGGAGGATGTTACTGAGGCGCTGAAGAAGGAAGTTGCACAGCTGAAATCATCTGGAGCCAAAAGGAAGAGGCGCTTCCAGGCCTTTGAAAGTGGAGCAAACAATGTGATCTTCATCAGAACTCTAAATCTGGGTGAGACCTTTTTACTGACAAAAGAATTCGTGGGATTTATTTGTGAACTTCATTTTTGACAGAATGTTTTTTTTGTTTTTTTTTGTCTTATTTCATTTAAGAATCTGACAAACTGGTTCATCACATCTTGTCGGATCTCCACTCCACCAAGAAGAAAAAGTCACGAGTGATCCTGCGTATGCTACCGGTGAGAAGCTAAATCACAACATTCAGCATAACTTGGAAATCTTTTTTACAGGACTGAAATTTAATAAGTGCTTGTGCTTATTACACACGAGGAAGTGGTTTTAAAAATGATACGCGAGGCCAAGTTTTCACATCAATTGTTCTCTTGTGTTTATTGCATTGAGCAGTTTCTGGTAACTTAAAGTTTTTATTTCAGTATATATCATGACTAAAATCGTTTTAGTCGGATGCTGTCATCTGCAACCTCTAGCCCTCGTTTTGTTTTTTTCTCATCCAGGTAACAGGGACCTGTAAGGCCTTCCAGGAGGACATAGTCAAGTACCTAGGCACTTACTTGGAGCCTTGGTTCAAAACCCCAAACTGTGCTACCTACCAGATCGCCTTCAAGGCCCGAAACAGCAGTCACAACAAGCGAGATGAGATCATCAAATCTGTTGCAGGTAATAATTTTGTCCTTTATTTATTTTTTGATCTATTTGATATTATAAAAAACATTTCAGATGAGTGTAGGAGGACAACTGGGAGGGAGAGAGGAGTGAACTAACAAAACTGATTCTTCCTTTTTATGTTTTCCAGGTCTAGTCGGGAAGCTGAACCCAAAGAATAAAGTTGATCTGACCAACCCAGAACTGACAATCATTGTGGAGGTCATCAGGGCTGTGTGTTGCATCAGTGTGGTAAAAGACTATACACTGTATAGAAAGTACAATGTTCAAGAAGTCGTAAAGGAGGACACACCGAAGCCTGATGTGACCACAGCAAAAACAGAAACCGATACAGCTGAAGAAAAAGAGAAACGTGATACAGAGGAGAAGGACAAAGAGGAGAAGAAAGGCAAGGAGGAAAACACAAATGACAAAAACGTCGCACAGGACAACAAGGAAGGTGATGAGGGCGAAGTCGATAGGGAGTAACGGCTCCCATTCAGAGAAACTGTCAGTTTGTACTTTTTAAAACATCATCTCAAGCTGCTTTTAGTTGTTGTGCTTTTGTTTTCAATGGAAGGTTGAAAAAAAAAAATCTGAGCTCACAGCATCCAATCACATGCATTTCTAATGTAATATTTCCTTTTTCATATTAACATAGCTATCTGTAATACAATACTTCCAACTTTATTGATATGATTCATTTTAAAAAGCAGGTTTTCAATGGAATCTACAAGTTAGCTATCTGCAGCTTTTATTTCCATCAGCTCAAGGCTCAGCTTGTTTTTTGGGTTTTTTTTAATTTTTTTTTAAAGATGAAATGAGTTTTCAATTTCAGTGTCATTTTATTTTTTGTGTTTTGACACAAAGTCATAAAGTTTTGTTCAGGTGAACTGGTGTGGCTTATTGTTTGTAACCTCTAAAACAGTCCCTTGAATGAATGCTTCCTGTGTGTTTGACCCCTTCCCTTTTTATCATGCAACATTCTTCATTTGTTGGCAGCTGGCACAGTATGAGGGGGATGTAGAAATACATAAACCTTATAAAGTAAGGACACACTTTGCTGCCTCAAACCACCAGGATGCAGATCATCTTCACAAAACTACAAAACTATGTGCAAGCAGACTATAAGACAATAAGACAGACTGTCTGCCCACACTTACAATAAGACCACTGACACCTGGTCATTTCACATCATGTCCTTTTCGACTGTTATTCCTGCCACTTTGACTAAACTGGAAGTTCTTCTCTGAACCACAAGATGGAGTAAAATCCTTTACTTTGTGGGCATCGGCACATGGCGTGGTTATTGCTCAGGGGTGTATACGTATAATAAATCTAAATCTAAATATTTTAAAACGACCTTCCAATTATCTTTGCTTCATTGCCCAATGTAGAAATATGATTAATGTATAGAATTTAATTCCAGGAGAAACATGACTCTTATATCAAAGATATATTATCTGTTATTGGAGATGTGTCGTAAATTTAGACTTTTCATTTACAGCAGGAAAGTGATAAAGGAACAAGATCCACTGCTGCTAGCGATGCTAAATTACTGCATTGATTTGGGGTGAGTTTGTGAAGAATAAGTCAAACATAATTTAAAAACGGATCATTATTCATCACAAATAACATTTTTATGATCGTAAGACACTGTTGGAAAAAGTATCAATAAAAATATCAATGAATGAAGTAACAATTCACGACTTTGTGAATATGTTGATTGTTTGCAGCATTAAACTGTAGGCCTATATAAAGTGAAATATTTAATTCATGTAAGTTCCACCAGTATATTGTAGCATGATAACATTTGTCATTAGCTTCAAATAAGAGGACAATAAGGCCCGACCCTGACCGTATCACAGAGTTTTGCAGATATTTTTTCACAAACCAAATAATCTGACAACTTCAATTTTTGTTGAGATGATGATTGTATTAGATTCAAAACATCAGGGGAACACCATTGTTAAAATCATTTATCATCTGACATGATCATTGTAATGCAATCAGTATAATTGGTTTTTAAATGTTCTTGAGGCTGCTGCCCCTAATACTCATAAAGCTTCAAGGTCTGAACAACATTTCATTACAACTAATTCAGATATCTGTCTAAATCAAACTGGTGGACTTATTAGAAAACACCACTAGAATAACACAACCAAATATGAGTATGAACTTGTTTGTTTGTTTACTGTGATTAGATAGGTCGTATGCCCCTTGCACGAGTTTTTAATTCATTTTGTGGTTTTACTACACGCCCATTTTTCTGTTTTAATTATTCTGGGTTTCTCCTCCTTGTCCACCGAGCCTTTCTGCAAAGGTCATGAACACTTTTACAGTTTGTCTTTTGAAGATATTACCAGGAGAACTTGACTTTGTTTAAAGATTTGAGGTTAGGCAAATAAAAAACAAATATCTGAAAAGGAAATGGACTTTAAAATATTCTCCCCAGGGAAAATGGTGCAATATAACTAGGTTCCTATAGGCTTTCAGTAAAGGCATTTATCATAGTAAGAACTTACACAGTTGAGATATTCTATCTCTATCATGTACACATTAGCAGAAATATGAATTTTCTTTCTGCTCATTAAACTTGTGCTGCACTGTTGTTGTGACCTGACTGTCGTTATCTCCACCCTGTTCAGCTAAAAAACACAAATTGCATTCCTGCGAGCTCTCAGGTGCTCCGATCAGTGTGACCTGCTGACAGGCTTACAGCTGCAACACGAGGGTGAAATGAGTGGATGTATTCAGCCTGCCAGTGTTATTATTAGTACAATACCAATTACACTGTGTGACTAGCCTACGTAATGGCTCACATACAGTGGTGCCTCATAATGATATCACAGCATCTTAATAAGATTCCTGCTGTCAGGTGAAATCCTAATGGCACAATATGGCTATTTAAAAGATTAAGTGAAAGTGCAAAGGACATTTTTGCTTATTCATATTTTTTTTATTTTATTAAATTCAAAGTAAAGCATCCTGTGAAAGCTTACAGCTTTTAACATTGAATCAGGAACAGCACATTCAAAATCAATAGAATGTTTACAGCACTAACCACTTGGTGTTGTCCACACAAGTAAACAGCCTCTGATGTTTTAATTGCACCCAAGGCCATGTCTAATTAAACCTCAGTGGGAACTAAAGCCAACTGCTCTCCAGCCAAACAGGCATTCAGACACGTACGCATTGGTCTGCCACCCAGGACTGTACTCTAATTCAGGTTTAAATGTCACAGGCCTGTGAAACAAATGCATCCGAAAGGCGCATGTGCACACAGTCCCAGGGGTCAGGATTAGCATCCATTGGTGTGGTTCCATATCTGACCTTTATGAGTGGCTAAGTAGTGCTCTCCAGGGCCTCATTTGTCTCACTTTACCCGAACAATGGCTTCAACCCCCTCACCACTGTAGCCGCCTCTCTCTGCCTGTTCCAGAATGAAAATGTTGAGCTTTAGAGATTTTTTTTTAGTAACCCATGTCTGCGTTTTGTGATTTTAAAAAGTAACCAGGTAACCAGCACATGTTGGTTTTAAACCATACAACCCCTCTAGATTATTACCTGAAAACTATATTTAAGAATAATAATAACTTTATTTATATAGCATTTATCTGAACAAGGTTACAAAGTGCTTTACAGAATGCATAGAATAAAACAAAATGAAAACACAGGTAGATTAAAAGTGCTTCACAAAATACACAGTATGAAAACAGGGGCGAATTACAAAATCATGAATAATATAAGTAAGAATTAAATAAATCAGAGCAGAAACATGAATTAGCAATCAATCATTTAAAGGCCTTCCTATATACAGTAATATGTTTTAAGAGTAAAGCTCAGCTGCCTTCCTTTCTTGGTGTGGTTTCTTTATATTTTTTTGAGAGTGACCTGATCACAATCTGATCCAAATGCTTCTAAAATAAAAATTGATTGGTGCAGGAAGGTACCTGACATCAGCGCCGCCACAGAGTTATTTTTATGGTAGAGGCCAGAAGAATAACATCTGCATCCGTGCAGGCTGAGAGCGGGATGATCAGGTGTGTGTTTAGTAAAGCAGAGAGAAAGACGGACTGAAGCTGCAGCGTCAACATGACTTAACGAGCTTTAACTAGTAAAAGTCCTGTGTTCAACTGTATTATCATCAACGTGCTTGATGTATTTTACTGCTATCAATGTTCTAAGCTGTGCTAGATTTGAATTATAGCTGTCACGTTAGACTAGAATACTAAGCAGCTCGTCTAAGCACAACATACTTTTGGAGATGAGGATTAATTCTGAACACTTAAGCTTTTTCTTTGATGATCAATACTTACATATTTCTGCTTGATATGGATACTGTGTACTCCTCAGCAACCTTTATTCATCAGGGGGGTCTGCCAAGGGTGACACAGGGTACAGGAGGGGTAACTAAGGGGCCACTGCTGGGTCATGTTTTGGACAATCATTTGTGCACCAAAAATGCCAGCAGAGATTTTTAGTCACAGTCCAGTCCTGGCAATAGGGAAAGGTAAGTGTGACCTGCAGCTTCTACACCACAGGTCACACTTACTCATTCACACCCCATTCACACACTGATGGCAGAGGCTGTTATGTCAAGTGTCCATCAGTTTTAACAAATCCATTCATACAAATTCACACGCTGATGACGAAGCAGTTGGGGCAACTTGGGGTTAAGTGTCTTGCCCATGGACACATCGACATATGGCTGCCCCATATTTGTACCATGAGTTTACAAATCAGTTACATGAGATTTCAAAAAAGGTGTTGATTTAATGTTTCAGCGACTTTTGGCATGTACAAATTTTAAACAACTTCCATCAGAGACACTTTAGAATCTGCATTCATATATATGATTATGTATAATACATTATATCATATACTATGAATAAGAATTCATAGTGAATCAGTCATTTCTAATGAAGGTCTGTGCGCTATTGTTAAGTGCAGGGTCTTTAAAATCAGCAGCTGAAACTTATGGCATATTTGGCAGTAAGACGTAGACTGATGGACAGTGAAAGTAGTTTCAATGAAAACAAAAGATAGCTGCAAACATGACCACTGAGTTCAACCTTAACATCTGTCAGCTACAACCCAAACGGATTATGAGCTTTGCTAAATGGGTATTTACTGCAGAGCTATTGTATGGTGAGGCTTTTCTGTTATTTCGTCCACCACAAGGTGTCAGTTTGCTTTCCAGATGCTTTTTCTTTTGTCACAAACATGCACTGGCAATAGATGCACATACCAATGATTTCTTATTATTTATTTCTATCTATTGTTACACTGATGGGAATATGGTTTGGAGGACATCTATTTCTCTGAGATGTCTGAGTGTGTGTGTATGTGCTATATATGTGTGTGGCAGCCAGTTATGTGAATAGGGTTCAGTAATGAGAAATGCTTATCAACCGTCTCCAGCCTGTCAGCCTGGTGCTATTAGCGGTTACCCCAACAATCCTACAGGTAGGCCAAGAGTGGCCGCATTGATTCCAAACATTCATATTTGTCCCTGAAAATAAGAGCAACCAGCAGATGGATTTAGTTGATGGGGATTATGGGAACAGTAATTTGTGGAGGAAATAAACTGGTATTTTTAAGGGTTCCTTTAATGTGGTAAAATTAGTTTTCTTAATACCTGGAATGAGGTTGCTTTTTGGATGTAAATACATATTTATATGATTGGAGCGCAAACATGAGGGCGAAGGCTTTTTTTTTTTTTTTTTTTTTAGGAAAGCAAAGAGACATTTTGATGTGTGGATGCAAATGTCTCTCAAGCTGGAGAGATGGAAAATCAGGGTCGTGCAACAAATTTAGGAGCAGTTGTTCCCATCCACACACACACACACACACACACACTCACATTTACTCAGTAATTCTTGTGAGTGGTGAGGTTGCTTTCCTAATGACTGGGAGACTTATGCCGATGACCTTCACACAGAAGAGCTTAATAATGAAGTGAATGGTATGATGTCTTATGATGTTAAAGGAATCAATATAGTTTAGACATTCCTGAAGGAAAGATGAACTCAGCTGAAAATTTGTTTCCTTTAAACTATATTAAAGTTCAATACAAAAGCATTGCCATGAATACTACCTTCACAAGGTTTATATTTTATTTTAGATAGTTGGCTTTGAGGAATGTGGTTATTTTTTTTTTTTAATTTGGGTTGTTTAAAATTGTTGTTGCACTGGAGTCCATATGTACTGAAGATGATACTGATACTTTGTCCTTCCCTCTTACACATGCATGAATAGAAGAAACTTGTCTCTATTATTGCAGTGTGGCACAAATCCACCTCTCACAAATACCTCAATACATAAAACTTAATGTTCACTACTCCCACACTATCACAGCTTAAAATGATGAAAATCTAAGGCAGGGCTGTTTCATTGTACTGTTGTCCCTAATAGTGTTACCTCTTAGACAAATCCTTTATTCCAACACCTTCATTTACACAAACAAACACATATCTGTGACTTTTCTTTATTTCTGTACTAACAGGGAAAATGCATTACAGCTAAGATGTAGAGGACTATCATTTACACACACTCAAAAAATATGAGTTTTTCAATTGATTTTTTTTTTCTCCTCTGTGGGCCAATGTCTCTAAAAAAATTTTAAAGATACAAAACACCTCATGGGCTTTGTGTGAAACTTTTCTCTAGTTCACTGTTCCCTACTCACTTTATAACGTTTTAAATGTACATAGTGTCAAAGGGCAAAGTAACAACACTGGATCACTAGTTAGGCTTTGTGTGTCATACACATTTATTTTTCTGTATAATTAATAAAAAATGTTAATAATTAATTAATTAATAATTAATATATTAATTTCAAAATGTAGCTGATTTAATGTAGCTGATTTTATTTATTCAGCTGCTTTACTGGCTTATGTTGAGTTTGCTTAACTAATTTGCTAGCTTAATCTATAGTACACATTTATATCTTATTACTAAATTGCAAAAATGCTACAACAAAGAGTGTCTTCATAAAAAGGTTGCAAGAGGGCACATGTTTTATTATATTATTAAAGAGATAAAAGATATCTTTTATCTATTCATCAAAACTAACATTAGCAAGTGTAGCTGTAGCATAACCGACCCATGACAAAGAAAAAACAGCTGAACTAGTTTTTCTAAAATAAAACTAGGCTAACCCAGCAAGTAAGCAGAAACTGCCCTCTTTCTGTGGTTAAATTTAGGTAATAAATTTAGCCTTGAAATGGATATACAAGGGATTTACAACCTTTCTATCTGTAACTCATCTTTAAGCTAGCCTTGAAATATAAAACAGCTTTTTGTCCACTTCACTGTATTACTGCTCTCTGCCTTTGTAGTTCAGACACAAGAATACAGTTTGTCTGTTATTGAAACTAACTGTTTGTCAAAGATATGCTGATAGTGTAAAAGATCGGCTTTATTCTGTTTGCTGGAACACAATCGTTGGTCAAACGCTTCTTATTCTGTTGCTAATTATGTATGTTTTCAGGGTGAGATCTCTTTGGATTGGATAACAGCTGCTGCAGAGGATTGAGAGTGTGACAGTGAAACATGTATATGTGATTTTCAGGCAGATGACAGACAAACAGAAGGGCTCCTCCAGAGGACATACAACTTTTAACAGGATTGGAAATGGTACCCACCAGCTGTAAGAGGTAAGAGAGAAAGAGCCGGGGATGAGAGTCAAAGTGGGAGAAAGGAGGGGTGGAGACGCAAGAGGGAGTGTTTATAGATCGGTTTGAGAAGGAATTAACTGTCATTTAGCCACAAAGTTTACTAAAAGACACATTGGTGTTTGCTAGAACAGCTTGGGACACATGGATAAGAGAGATACAAAAAAATGGGTTTGTAAAAGGAGCTAGCTTTGGGATGAATTAAGCCGTAAAAGACATCATCAAACGCTGCAGGCACAGCAGGGGGTCTTGGGATACACCCGTCTGAGAGTTGGGTGGTGTGGGTGTGTGCATGTGTGTGTTTAGTTTGGTACTGGCCTAATAAACCATCCATCTGCAGGGAGAGGAGAACAGTGGATGTGGGGAGCGGGTGGGGGGTTACAGCACCCTTTATGCTCCATATTTACACTCCTTTCAAATGCACAGACGGACAGATACACAGTCCTGCCCAGAGGTTCTTTGATGTTTGTCGATACCGCTGCGTGATGATGTCATACGGCAGAGAGCGAGGGTTGGGAGGCATGATCAAAGGAGAGAGGGAGGGATGAAGACGCAGGAGAGGATATCCAAGACAACAACGGGACAAAGATGGCGACTGCTTCTGCAATGGGACGTCCACTAGCATCCAGACCTTCGGATCCCCAGTTTGAACCATGGACGTGCGGCGTATTCACTGCCCTTATTCCAACAGGATGACCACCAGCATGACATACTGGAACAACCAAGCCAACCTCAGCCACCAAACTACCGCTGGGCTAGCACGGTAAGCTCTCCGTCTACCTTAGTCTTTCCTCCGCTGCTGTTTAACCATCAAACTGTGGACGCACCGATGTCTGGTTACCACCACTCCATCCCTACTATTTATCATGAGTTGCCATTCTTTTTGATAACACATTTTGTACCCATTTTCTTTCTCTTTCTCAGCCCTTTTATCATGGTCTTTTGGCTGTTAATATAGGCCTCTCTTTGCCATCAAAGGCAGCACATCAATTGCCTTGACTCCCAAGTGTATGTGTGAGGGTGAAAGAGAGAAAGGGAGAGAGGAGAAAAAAGAAGAACACCATGTATCAAAGATCAAGGCACGCTTTCATGCTTGATTTTGGCCCTGGTTGGGTTTTGCTTCCATCATCTTTCCATCCTCCCTTTTTTCTCCGTGTTCTAGGGCTGCATACGCTCCCCAAAACCCATCGACATTTCCTCCCATCCCTGAGTGTTCCACATTTCCCCATCCCCGAAAAATAAAATCAGACGCTTTTGTCGGGGAAATTGAAGCAAAAGATATTTTTTCTGTTTTTTTTTTTTTTCTTTGAGAATTTTCTGTGGCTTGCAGGCTACAGGGCCATAGCTCTGCCCCAATGATGACAATACGTGAAACAATATTTGAATAAGCAGCAGGAGGGCAGCCAGCTAATCCACTGTGGCTAATCCAGTATTGGTGAAGGCCATATTGGTAGCTGGAGTATTCAACCCCATCACAATACACATCAGCAGGACGCCATGGCAGATATACTGACACTCTCACTGCAGGCATGGCTGGGAAAGGCCAACAGATGGATGGATAGGTGGGTAGATGGATGTTTGGATAGATGATATAGAGATAAGAGACAATCGCATAGAAGGTTGGAAACCCTTGAAACTAATGTCATGGTTTATATTTGACAGTTTATCCATTCCTCTTTTATAACTTTTTAAAAGTATTTTAAGAAAAACAGAGGGATTTGTAGAATTGTGACAAAAAATAGAGACAAATGACATATTCTTCATCTCTTAGTGTCCATCATGTCTTTGTCTAAATAAATATCTTCATCTTCATCATATAGTTATACATTATATCAGATATCCTCCATATATAACAATGAAACGTTTCACTGTACACGACGAGGCCTGCTCCTTGTCCTTTGTTAGGTAGCTTTCTTAGCAGCTAAACAGAAAACTTGTGTCCAATTAATTTTCTTAAAGAGCAGAGGTCTGTTTCTCTTTCAAGAGGTATATAATGAAGATTTCACTCTCTGTGAGTATCTAAATGGGTCTTTGTGCTGGGAGGCCCCCAAGAGATAAGCCTGTTTCTGACAGGCCTCCGTACAGACACCCAAATCTGCTGTGGCAGCTGCAACAAAGGGACCCCTGAGCTACACCAGCACGCTGACAAAAAGCCCCATCTCAGTAGTCTAAAGGGGCTGCCTCAATTTAAGAATTGATAATCCACTTTTGGAAATAGTTGTTTTTATCATATAGTTGACTATTCAAAGAGAGTAATTCATATGGCTTCTTTTTCTAGTCATATGACTCTAAAAGTAGTTCAGACTAGCTAGAAAGGGCAGCAGTTGATGGGTATATATTGACCACTAATCATTGACAATGTAATTGACCAGTCATGGTTCCACTGTGGCTATTGCTGTAAAAACTAAAGCCACAGAATGTGTCACAATAAAAAATAAAGAACTACTAAGAATGAATGGTGTGAAAAAATTGATTTCAATGTCTACTGGTATAAATCTAATTCACTGATTAACTGCAAGGATCTACTCATAAATGATACACTAGAATAAAGACACAACTGTGTATGATAAAATTGCAGGTTGTTGAATTTTATTTAGCTGCTTTACTATAAGGGTCCCGGTATTGTATTTGTTTTGTTTTTTTGTTAGTTTTTGGGCCTTTTTTGCCTTCATTTGATAGTACAGCTGAAGAGATACGATATGTTGGGAGGATAGAGTAGGGGACGACATGCAGCAAAGGGCCAAGGTCAGAATCGAACCCATGGCCACTGCAATGAGGACTATAGCCTCCGTGTATGGGGCTTTGCAACACGACCTCTAGGCTGTCCTGCACCTTGGGGTCCTGGTATTGTTGATGTGGTCTCAAGGTCACTCGGGCTCAATAACAATGTTATTTGGGTTACCTTTGTTCTTTTCTTCCATGATAAGACAACATGTGTGCTGTGAGAGAGACATATCATTACAACCATACTGTAGATATTTAAGCACTACACATCTGTGAAGGTTGACAAGTTAGCAGTATTTTGTATTTACGGATACAATTGAACATTGACTTTGTTGACAATTTATAATCTGCATAATAAACCAGCCTGGAATGACTCTTCATTTGCTGTCCTAAATAACAACAAAAGCAGCTCATCCTTACTTTTAAGAAAACTGGAGTGGCAAATGTGTTTTTTGGGGGAAAATGCATAACCATTAAAAGATCATCACTATAGTTGGTGTTAGAGGGTATTTTTAGATTTAATGGTTTTGGCCAATAGTCAATACATATAAGAAATCCGAACACAAATTACACTGACTAGACAAACATAATATCACATGCTCTAAAATTGCTCATACTATATTTAGCTAGAACTGAAATGGTTCTTACAGGGTAATACTTTTTTTGCATTTACTCACTCTCACTCCTTCATGATCGTGTCACCTTAGCCACAGGTTTTTACACTCTGTTGTTGAACATGCTACACACACATTTCTGAAATGCGCAAATAGGATCCTATGGACATGCAATAATGGAGAGATGTCAGAGTGAGGGGTGCCACAGCAAGCACTGCTGTAAACTCCTGAGCTGGTAGGGGGGGTTCGGTGCCTTGCTCAAGGGCACCAAGGTAATGCTCAGTAAGTAGACTGGCTATACCAGACCAATTTCCAGACTATGGACTTGAACCAGCAACCTTCTGGTTCCCAACCAAAGTCCCTATAGACTGAGCTACTGCCGCCCAAATTGTAACTGCTGCAACATCATGACAGAACATTTTTTTTAAACTTTAGTCAAATTTAAACATTTTTTTTGCAGCAGTGGGAATCACTACACCTAGTTGGAAAAAGGCCTGGACCTCCATAAAATGTTCCGTTTAGTTTAGTTTTTTTGTAGAGACAAAATGACTGGTGACATTCAAAGATGATGCAAGGAGTATTTTGTTGTATCTTTTTGTTTTGGAAAAAGAAGGGTTAGTTACCCAAGTTTCCAGCCTTTAAGCTAAGTTAAGCTAAGCTAAAAGTGGAATGAGTGTTATCAGCAGTTTCTTCAAACTCTAAGGAAGACGACGATGACTAAGAAGAGTCCCACATATCTCTTGCTCTCATAGATCCATAGATAGAGTAAGTGTCAGAGGAAGCATACAGCCAGGTGTATTAGTGCCCCCCCTGAGTGATGACCTTTTTCAGCTAAGAGCTTAGACCTCTACAGAACAAACTCACACACACACACGCGCGCAAACACACACTCACACATACGTGCGTGCACACACATACAAAGTCAAGATTCATTACAGATTCATAAGTAACAACATGCCCCCAACCCCTCCTCACCAAGACATCATAAAGGTCAAGTTCATCTTCCTCAGTATTCTCTCAGTGTCTCCTTTCTCTCCCCTCATTGTCTCCAGAGGTAACACAGCAACCATAACAACAGCAGCCTGTTGCAACTAGAACCTGTTTGCTCATGTGTGTGTGCCCGTGTGTGTGAGTGTGTGTGTGTGAGTGAGTGTGTATTAACTGCTGAGGTAATAAAACAAAATTATATGAATATATTTACATAATGGAGCGTGTTTAGCTTGGCTGTAAGGTCTGCCAGTCAAGCACACTGAAAACAATTATTAATATTTCTGAAAGCTATACTGCAAACAATGCTGCCAGTCTTTATTACTTCCCACTGAAACACTTCTCAGGATCTCTTGTATTGAAAAATCTTCATTGGCTTCCAGTCCAGTACGGAATGGAATTCAATATATTACTTCTTGTCTATAAAGCTCTTAATGGTATGGCCCCTCAATAGCTCTCTGACCAGCTCACTGACTACAGCCCAATCAGATCCCTGAGATCATCAGGTACAGGCTTCCTGAATGTATCTAAAATTAAAACACAATCAGGTGGAAGGTGCATTTAGTCACCATGGTGCCAATCTGTGAAACAAATTGCCAGCTGACCTGAGGTCTGTGGAGACACTATGTTATTTTAAAAGTGGCCTTAAACATTGATTTTTCCTCAGGCCTTTGGCATTTAGTTTATCTTTGTATGGACCGGTGTGTATTCACATGTAGGTCATGATGGTTTGTTTTTGCTTTTATTTTCTGTAAAGCCGTGGAGTTTACATTTGAATTAAATGTTATCATTGTCTTTTCTGGTTATCCAAACGCTTCATTGTCCATTTTCCCTTTTTTTTGTTATTGTCTTGATATTGTTCAGGCTTGCTCCTGAATGATCTCACAAGTATAAATAAAAGTTGATTGATTGGTTTGCTGAAACCAAGTCAATTTTTCTAACCAATATCCTCAATATCTCTCAGGAATATATTACAGTAGGCTATTTAAGGCTATTTCCCTGGTGGTCTAGTGGTTAGGATTCTGTGCGCTCACCACCGCGGTCCGTGTTCAATTCCCAGTCAGGGAACTACCTTGGGGTGGCAGTATCTCAGTCTGTGGGGACTTTGGTTGGGAGCCAGAGGGTTGCCGGTTCAAGTCCCTGTGTGGACCAAATCTGGTAGCTGGAGAGGTGCCAGATCACTTCCTGAGCACTGCCAAGGTGCCCTTGAGAAAGTACCTCTCTGGTACTCAGTTTGATGTCTTAAAGCTGTTTTTTTATTTTTTTATTTCCCAGGTTCAGATAACAATGGAAGAACTGTCCACAGAGATGAGGACAGCTATGTGGACCTCACCTGAGCCACCTGACCCCCCCTGTCCACGTTGAACAGCTAGTCTCACCAGAGACATGGTAAACGTCTTTGCTAACTTTGGTACATTATGTTTTAATTCAGAGGTTAAAAGGAGAAGATGAACTCTATCTTCTGTATCACACTGTTTATTATGTAATTGCAGTTTCTTCATATAATACAGTAAAACCTTTAGCCTCTCATGAAGCTGAGTGTTGTTATGATGTCTCCAGAGACAAACACTGAAGCTGCTTGAAGACAGCTCATCAGACATTCATTCATTCCTGAGTCATTAATTCACATTGGATTATTAGAGTTGCATGTTCTTGAGTGTGTTTTGTCAACATTTGTATGTTGATTTAACTGTTCAAAGACATTGGAATGTAATGAACATGAGATATTTTTACCTTTAATTTGTATTTCTATTACTGATTTTTGCTAAAGAATTCAGTGTTTTGTTGCTTTATTTTAGCAACCTGAATTTCTTGTAAAGGGTGTTTGTAGATAGTCAAAGTCAACCATACCACTCTCCATCCAAGTTTGTTAAAAATTGTAAAAACAAATAAATAATAATATTAATGTTTATATGCCTCTTTAGTGCAGCTCAATCCAGCTGCAACATTTTTTATCTCTGGCCACCAGCGCACTTATTTGATATTATCCCTTAACAGCACTTCTTGTCTCCTTGCAAACTTGCTACAAAACAAAGCTTTGAACAAAAAATATGAGAATGTTCAGAGGATGTCAGGGATGAAAAACTTTATTACAGTGCTTACTGTGATGTTTAGCCGTATTCATTTTTGCCACCCCATTACAGCCAAAGAAATGCAGTATAGACAGGGGCTGCTCTGGTACATGTAGCCACTGCCAGCACTAATCCAGAAGTAAGTTCATTTATAGTCAATATAGGTTGCATTTAGGAATCAACACTGATTGAACATCCAAATACACTTAAAATAATATTTCTTTTAAGCATGTACTTTGCTGATTTAAAGTTCAAATTTGAGTTTGACCTTGGAAGAGGCAGAGTTCACCCAAAAAAATAGGCAACTACTAAATGGTCCTTTTGAAGGGGCTGACATTGACATGACATTTTTTTTTCAAGTATTGTTTTAATTTCCTCACAACTGGTCTGATTCAAACATTAGTTAAGTTGAGACCATTCAACATTAGAAAAAATAGGTTTTTAAAAAGACGAATTTAATGTGAAAAATGTATTGCATCACAAATGAAAACAACAGCTTCTGAATAAGAAATATGTTTTACATTAGTTTCACATGTTTTTAGGGATAAGTTAAATCTATTGGTGACATTAAGAGAGGAATTAATGACACTTAACTGTGTGCTAATCTTTCTGTCTTTCTCTTTTGTGTCTTTTTCCACTGTTCCTCATTTCTCTTTCTCTCTTTCTCTCTCTCTCTCTCTCTCTCTCTCTCTTTCTCTCAAACACACACACACACACACACACACACACACACACACTCACAGCGGTGGTGGCAGCTCGGAGCTCCTGGCTGGCTGACTGACTGACTGACTGACTGACAGCCCGGCGAAGGCGAGTGACAGGCGGGATGCTCAGGTGGTGTCGGCGGCGATGTGCTCTCTGTGTCCTGTCACTCACCCTACTACCGTCAGCGGAGATGGGATCCGTTTACTGAACACCTGTTTTTACTCAGGTAAGAAAAGCCGCGATGGGTTGTCTGATTGTTTTGTCACAGTTTCCACCTGACATGAGGGAGTCTCAGATTTGTCTCGCAGTGTGAATATCCGAGTACAGTGCTGTTCCTGCATGTGTCGTAGCCTGTGTTGGTGCTTTTTTAAAATTATTTAAATAGGCTACAATGCAATGACATTTAAATTGACGGCGACGTTTGGTACTAAAAACTTGCCGTAAACAGTGTAGGCTAATAGTCAAGAATACTAATTAGTCTCAATTAAAGGCTACGGATAGCCTGTACCATTCACTTTATTTTGTGAAATTGCGTAATGACCTTTTGGTGTCCGTAGAGGGCGCTAATTGGATGATCTTTCTCTGCCATATACCGTTATGATCTATTCTATTACCTGTGATTTTAACTGAGGTTGGGAGCCTATATTAATTATAATGATATTATATTATTATAAATTATACAAAGAATAGCTTAAATATCGTATATAGTTTCAAAGGCAACATATAGCCTAGATACTATTAACATGTATGTACTGATCCCTCAGACAGTGAGCCAATAGGCCTTGTCACATATTTGGGGTTGCATATGGGAATCAAACAATGGGCAATAGAGGAATGACATAATAATCGGAAATATTGTAAGAGATAAGTGTGAATGAAAAGGTTTGGACCAAAATTAGGAATCTTATAGGCCTAATTCTTGCCTATACCGCAATCTTTTGTCTGCTATAATCACTTTTCAAATTACAAATTCACTATCACTGGAATCTAGCCTATTTAACATTCATTTTTTCTCAAAACGTGTATTAACAACATTAACTTATTCTCATTTAATGATAGATCAAATTAAGTAGACTATAAAAGATCCAAAGGAAATGTCCCATGACTATTAGGTTCTTTTAAATTGAATTTTCTTTAATTCGCTTTGACTGAAGTCGTTATTAAATAAAGTTACTTGAAGGCGTCCCAGCACTTTTGTGATATTGCAACTTTTAAGTTAACTAAGGTTAATGATGTAAATTAGTACTTCACCTCTGACAGACTGAGGGCTTGTTGATGCCTGTATAAGTTTTACGTACGGCACGACGTCGACGTGCACGCACGACGTCTCTGTGGCTCAGTATTATTGCTCAGACAGCAGCCACCATGGGGAGTTAAGGGGATACTCGACGGGTTATTTTCGTTAATATTTAATATCAGAAAGTTATCCATATGCTGCGTTTTGGGGCAAACAGTTCACGCCAGTATCCCCAATGCAGTGGATTACGGGGACCGGGCTTTCAGAGACGGTAGGAGGAATACTTTTGTGGGAAAACACGGGACGTTCACGTACCTAGCTAAGCTAGCCAGCTAACAAGCTAACACTCAGGCTAGCTGGCGCTGCAGCCAGTAGAGTGGAAAAACGTGCCTTCGCTTTCTTGTTTTGATTGATCTTAGATGGGCAGATTTGTTGGTGTTTGTCGGTACGAAAGTTTACCTTCCTTCTCTGTGAGTTAACTCAGCATGAATGGATTTACAAAGTGCGCTTGGGTTGAAGTGTTTTTTTTTTTTTGCACGCAGGCCCGTCTTGTGTGGTTGTAGAGTTTGTTTCTGTACCCATCCCCCCACAGTCTTTTGCAGGCCAAGATGAATGAGATTCTCACTTCAAAGCGATGGCATTGGTGGTGGCATTGCTAAAAGGCTAGCTAGCTGTCTTAGCTTGTTAACATTACTTGGTAATTTAGAAACCCGTGTCCCATCGAGGCGAAGCTTTATTTTGACAACTGTTGACGCAAGGCTTTCAGCTAGCTGCTAAACTAACGCCTTAAAACTTAAAGTTGAACTTCAGATGTGAATTCAAACAAACTATTGAACTGTTTCTGATGGGACAGGCGTCTTAGTTGCTAGTTAAAAGTGTGTTAGGGTTTTAACTACATCCAATGCTAACTCCTTGTGTGTATCGATTTAGCATTGTAGCAAATTTATTTTAAGTATTGAGACTTTTCTCCCAATGTTTACCACACTCGTCTGTAACCTCGTTTAATGCTTTATGTGTTTGTATCGTTTCTGCTCATCATATCATTTTGTTGTTATGACTTGACACAGTTAATGGGGTTGGATGAGTAATCCACCTTTAAGGTCCTTGTGTTCACTTCAAGGGCCATAACTACCTTCTTTTCTTATTTTCATCACAGGGTGAATTGTTTTCCAGCAAAATCATTGCAAGAGGCGAAGATCTGACCTCTGCACTGTGCAACCAGAGACATGAGTGTTGTCAGAGAATTACATGGGATTGGGTACAGGGGCGGCGGTGGCGGGGTTGTGGCCTCTCTGAGCGGCCCTACCCACTTTACCGAGGATGCTCCGCGACCCCCGGTTCCTGGTGAGGAGGGATCTGATGTGGACCCCCCAGTCCAGTCGGCCAACACCCGTCCTAACGCCCTTTCCCAAACTCTTGGGTATCCCACTTCATCCTCATCCTCTAAAATGGGGGATCCATCAAGTTATACACCCTCCTCCTCGTCAGCGACCCCGCGTCGCCCTGATCTGGACTTGGGATATGAACCTGAGGGCTCGGCTTCACCAACTCCACCTTACCTGAAGTGGGCCGAGTCACTTCACTCTCTCCTAGATGACCAGGAAGGCATCCAGCTGTTCCGAAACTTCCTTTGCCAGGAAGGGTGTGCGGACCTTCTTGACTTCTGGTTTGCTTGCTCGGGGTTCAGGAAGACAAGCCAGGAGAGGAGGGCGAAGCTTGCCAAGGTCATCTACAGGAAGTACGTTGTGGACGGCGGTGGGATTGTCTCCAGGCAGATCAAAGCAGCGACCAAGAGCTTCATCAGAGACTGTGTTGGAAGGCCACAACCAGACCCTGCCATGTTTGAACAGGTAATAAAATCAGTGGTATCATGTGTAAAGGTTCATACTATGGGCAGTGTATGTTGAATTACACATAGATTTTTCACAATCTGTGTTTGTGGTCCATCTTAGTTTTTTGAATAGGTCTGGTGTAGCCAGGCTTGTCCTGAAATTTTAGGCAGTAACAACTTTAGCCCATGCTATATTTTATTGTTTTATATACAGCAATTGAAACTGAAGTGTGGCTGTTGGAATGATCATGTGTTACACCCTGAAAATACCCTGATTAGCTGTGATGCCCGGGCTGTACAGTTTGCTTCCATTAAAACTGGTATAGATTATCTTTGAAAAGTGACGTCATGCATAAGTCAAATCTCATTTCATTTTCAGTATAGCATGTTGTTTGGTGTATGTTTTCTCTGGGAGATTTGCATCCAATGTAAAAGCTGCTCAATAGTTCAGGCAGGCCAAGTGCTTGTGATGGATATGCCATCCATATTCAGTACAGGAATGTTGTTTCCCTCCTGGAAAGAATCTTTAGGGGGCAGGAACTATGGCCCAGGATCTATAACTGGACCTAGGTTACTGAATTTGAAATGCGCTGAGAGTACCTGAGTACTTAAAATGATTCTTCTGTTGCCCATATGTCACCGTGGCCATAAGGACTGTAGTAGAAATTAAAGTCATATTTGTAAACAGCGGGGTAAAGATTGCAGAGGTTTCTGGCTTGCTGCTTTTTTAAGTAAATAACAACTAAATACTAACTCTGGTTACGTTTTGGTTGGAGGTTAGTATTTTACCCTTTCAGCTACCTGGCCCCTCCAACTTTATTTCCTTACAACTGCAGTTCATAACACACCACTGCTAAACAAAATGTAGTCACAGATAGAGGTTACATAATCTCAATAATGAACCAATTGAGGCTGATTTTAGTTTTCTCTGCAGTGAATTATTTCCTACACTTTCTCTTGCTTTCTTTTCGATTGCTGTTTTAAAGAGGATTTATGAGTTGGTTAAAAGTTGTTAAGAAGTCAGTAATTATACATTTCTGCTTCTAGTTAAAAACATGTCAGCAAAGCAAATTACTGAGCGACTTTAACTCAAACCTTTTGTATGAGGACCGTCAGAAAAGCTTTTAGAATGGTTACATTGTGTTTTACCTCTATATGTATCTTTCTGTTTCATTCTGGGAGGAGTGACTGGATAGATAATAGGTTACATAAATGTTCACCATATGTAATTGTTTTGGCCTGGAGTGTGTATTTGTTTGCTATGGACAGTAAGATAAGTAACCTGTGTTCACTTGTATGCTGGAATCCAAGCTGTGTTGTTGTTGTGTCATGCTTAAGTCAATAAAAGAAGTTGCAAGCAAACAGTCAGGTCAAACCTTTTAAGACTGATCAAAACTAAGGCTGTGATAGGCGGTGTGTTGATGAGAAGCTGCGTTTAAACTTGAATTATCATATTTAAATTTGTGTTTAAAAACGGCAACCTCTTAAAACATTATTTGTGAACTATCTAAAGTCCGTGACCATTGTGTTTGTTCGTCTCAGGCTCAGACAGAGATCCAGGCCATGATGGAGGAGAACACCTACCCTTTGTTTCTGAAGTCAGATCTGTACCTGGAGTACACACGGACAGGAGGGGAGAGCCCCAAGCCTAACCCAAGTGATCAGAGTCCTTCATCGGGTCTAGCAAAACCTGTGCCTGGGTACTTACCCACACTTGCTGAGGATGAGGAGTGGAGGTGAGCTGATGCCACACTCAAAAAAACGTAAAAATGTTCTCATAACGTGTGATATGATATGATGCTTAACGAACAGCTCTAAAATCTGATCATAGGTGCGGAGGAGGAGGTGTGAGGGATGTGGAGGAAGAGAAAGATGAAGACGAGTGTGGAGACACACCAGCTAGTAGGCTGACTCAGAGCCTGCTGATGCAGACAGCACCGCAGAGAGCCACGACGAACAGGAGGAAGCCGGACAGCAGGGAGTACAGGTGTGTATGTGTATAACAAGCCACTTGTGTGGTAAAGTTAATATTGTTTCCTCACGTACATATGCATGCACCACTAACAAACAACTACTTGAATGAATGAATGAATGAATAAATGACTTTGAATATATTCAGCTCTTTTTAAAACTTGTTATTTTACCCAGGCAGTTTTTACTTGAACTGATTTTAGAAGGAATTGAATTTAAGTTGGGTTGTTTTTTTACCGGAGATTGTTTTAGATGTCTATATATTAGTTCTCATCTCTTATACTGTGACTACTCTCTCTTCTCAGTATTTCTCTTTGAAATTTTCTTTAAAAAATAATAATTTTTAATACTTTAGGAAAGTAATTAAGTCTTAAGAAAACAGCAATCCAAATGGGCGCTGCCTTGGACGCAACCGTATTTTAGAAGTATGGAGACAGGTCTATTTCATAAATGTGAATTTTTGATGTGATTCAAATACCCTCTTCACTTATTCCTGGGGATATGCTGAAGCCTTCTTTGTCCCAAATACAACACTTCAATGTAAACTAACTAGATCATAATCTCTTCTCATTCTCAGAACATGGCGGGAGCCGGTAAACCCGTACTACGCAAACATGGGCTATGCTCGTGCTCCAGCGACCAGTGCCAATGACAGTGAGCAGCAGAGCATGTCTAGCGATGCGGACACACTGTCACTCCCCGACAGCAGCGTGTAAGTACACATAAAGATTGTTTACATAAATCGCTCTGGACTAAACATGTTAAATCACAACACTAGTTTGCTGCTGAGGTCAGTGTTTGATTATTGTGTATGTGTATCTTTGTTTGCAGAGATGGTATTCCTCCATACAGATATCGGAAGCAGCATCGTAAAGAGATGCATGAAAGTGCCAAAGCTAATGGACGTGTGCCCCTACCTCATATACCTGTGAGTTTTTTTTTTTTTTATTAGCCTCATATCGGCATTCATGTAGCATTAATGGGAACATGATCCCTGATGACTTTATTCCAATATGTGCGTAACAAACGCTGTTGCAGACTACAAATAGCGAAGAGAAGTTAATCTTGTAACACAGTAACTGTGTTAGATCAATAACAAAATATAAATACAATGGCTTCCCAATATTGTTCCTAATTGGAATAAGCATATTCTATTTCAGGTTTCCATTTTTAACTTCTTTTTTTTTGTGGCATTTTTGTGTTTGTTTTGGAGCCATTTGATACATTAGTTATAACAATTCTTCCTGGATACATTTGACTATAGTTCTCATTTGAGTTTATTAAGAGGGCACCTATATTTCAGTTTCAGATGTGGGTGCAAACTTGTTTTAAATAATTTCTTTGTTTTTGTCTTTCTGTAGCGCACGTATCGCATGCCAAAGGACATCCATGTACAGCCTGAGAGGTTTGCTGCGGAGCTTATCAGCAAGTTAGAGACGGTTCTCAGAGAGAGGGAGGCTCAGGAAAGACTTGAAGAGAGGCTGAAGAGAGTACGACTGGTGAGTTCATAACAGCGTGCTGGTGGTGTTTCCTGAGAAACACTTGATTAATATTGAATCAAATTTAGCATTTTATGTTTTTACTTAAGAGTGTGTGATTGCAAATTGTCTCACTGATAAAGGAGAAGATGATAATATTTAAAAATGGAAATATCGTGTTTTGAAATCATAATGCAGAAAAAGCGGAAAACCTCCAACACATGACCAAAAAAGGATACTTTTTTATTCCTACAACGCAATTCAAGTATTGTGTCACTAAGAGGGTTGTTCTGATCAGGAGAAAGTCCTTATTTGAAACTGTTTTAATCAGGTTTTCTTTTATTTGTGTTGGACCACGGAGCTAAACAAAGTTCTCCTGTACATTGTATTGAAAAATGGCTTCTGTACTTTGGTTGGCATTGTATTGGATCATTTGATGTTTCCTGACTAATTGCAAGCAGCAAATAATACAGTCACCAGAGGTCTAACATCTTTTAAAGTTATTTAGATTAGTTCCAAAGTTTTTTTCTCTATTTCACATTTTAATTTTCATCGGCGGCGATCACTTTCCTTAATGCCTCTCTATGTCTATCTGCCACCGCTGTGTTAGGTTTCAAATAGGGCTGTAGATCTGTTGTTTGTTAGAGCTTAGGTACTTTCAATACTGAAAAACACAAGAATAAAGCAGATTGTATCATTATATAACGTCTAGTATCCAAGAGAATCTTGAATATCAACCGTTTCTACAACCAACCAACTTAGTTCTTACTGCTTTAAGCGTGTGAGGTCACACTTTAAAATCTTTGTCCCCTTATTCAAACAGGAAGAAGAGGGTGATGATGCTGACGTCTCCGTGACAACCTCCATGTCTTCTCATAGCATACCACTTACCCTCCCCTCATCATTTCAACCTCTCTACGGCGCCCGTTACTCAGAGACCACTGCTAACACAGCAACGGTGGCCACATATGGCGGCCTTGTTGCCATGGAGGATCCCCTTGATGACGACCCAGAATCTATCCTGGATGAGCATGTGCAGCGTGTGATGAAAACGCCAGGCTGCCAGTCGCCAGGGGCAACCAACAGCACCTTAGGAGGAGGTCGACATTCTCCTCCCAAATCATCACGTTCGCCTGATGGGGGGATTGGCCCTCCTCACTTCCCCCCTCACAGAGGGGGAGTTCACACTCTGCCTGTTCCCGGGGTCAAAAGTAAGAGGCTGTGGGGCTGAAGGGGCACGTGCACTGATTCTTTTCTGTTACTTTAACTCTTAATTACAGTTCTGTTGTACGTATTCCTGTTCTCATTAGATAAGATGCTGTTATATGCTCATATTGTACCACATCCCCTTGTTTTGCAGCTGTCAAATTGAAGTGACTGCATTTTTCCGATTAGAAACAAATCTCATAGAGAGACAAACACTGAACAGTAGCTCATCTCACCATTAATTTCCGACCTCTCTGCCCTCAGTTAAGTTTTCCTCAGGTCACTGGCAAATCAGATTTGCTTTCCACATCAGATCTTTAATACAGACAGTCTACACTGGTTTTGCAAGTGATGATAAGGGTTTTTTATGTCCAGAGACTGGAAGAGATGGACATTTATAGTAATCCAAATTCTCAGATACTTGCATAACCTTATGAACAAGTACTTGCTTATTATATCTTTTTACCGTAAAAAAAAAAATGAATCTAACACAGACCTCCCGTCCTTTATGTCTTCTGAGACATATCACCAAGCTGTCCACCAGCCTGTACTAACAGACACTTTACTGTTCTGCAAAATTCTGCTACTCATAAATCTTTCCTCCATGTGCTTGAGGAAGCCTTCTCCTTCCATAAAAAACTTAATGGTAGCATATTTCCAGTTTTAGCTTATTTGGGCATAAGGCTAATCTTCTTCGCTCTGGTGTCATCACAACAGCATGCTAACAGGGTTATCAAATATCTTGATGTGAGACTGCCTGTTGTCTGTCTCTGTTGGTTTCTCCTTGTGCTTTAACCTTATGTGGTAAATGTCTTTCAACATCAAACTTGTATTTCTATCAAAGGTGCACCAATAGTCTGGCATGTGAACAGAATCTATACTCTGCTGTCACAGTGAGCCCTTGTTGACTATGAGCTGCATTGTATGTGCAAAGCAGCAGAAGCTGTGCACTCCCTTGTTGTCAGTGTATTTTTTGTGGCTAACATCTCTTTTTAGATTTAAATTTCACGAACTGATAAAGCATTTCTTTGATTGCGGTTGAAATTGAATCATCGGTGTGTGCTCTGTGTAAGTTTGAAGCCTGCAGCACCCCACTGTGCAGTAACATCAGAGTTCCAGGTGTCTATGGTGAAGCTTTTAGCTTTAACATCCATTCACTCGGCTTCTCATATGTTCTTGTAGAGGGAAGGCAGAGTACTCTCGTATGTGATGTTGAACTGTCTCTTGATTCAAAGTGTTTTGTCGCTTTCCCACCATCACTGGGATGTTATATTACATCTATATATTGCAATGAGGCCGACCATGTTAACTGCTTTGTTTCCTCTGCCTTCTATGTTTGGTAGAACTCTCCGTTCTACCGCCATCCCTCAAGTTAGCTTTGGAGAAATTGCAAAAGCCATAGACATTTCATGGAGAGAGTCTATTATCTCACTAATTAGCAGTGGTGTATGGATATACCGATCTGAATCAGGATCGTCGCTCTAGAAGATCCAATCGTATTGAATCGTCTTGTAAAGGAGAGATTCACTTCCTCTACTAATTAGCCTCGCTGTGATGTCTGTCTCAGGTATGCATCACCACAAACCGTTGTACCACCACAGAGGAAGAGAAGGGCAGGAGGAGGCCGGCTCTAGGTCCCAGGCCAATATCTTATGGAATGGAGACCCAGCCAGCCAGTATGCAGGGAGAAGTCGTAACTACGCCGATGGAGCGGGAGCCAGCACGCTGGAGGGCATGGGTTACAGGTAGGCTACTGTGGTTGAATTCTAGCACATATTCTTGGCCTTAAGCAATCTACATATGCTGTTTTTTGTTCTGATTATCTCACCTGGTTTGTGTCATCTGTTCATTCTGCAGTAGTAAAGGCAGCACACTATCTCGGCGAGGTTGTAAGAAGTCGTCAGAGACACCTGGGAAAGTGGATGATAGTGGGCGAGGCATGGAGGGCCAGGTACCACTGGATGATCTGGAGAGAAATCAGAAGATCCTGCAGTGGATGATGGAAGGAGATAGACAAAGGAAGAGCTCACATGGGTGAGTAGTATTATATTAATGTCTTACAACTGGTTAAAATGTGTTTTTGGCTTTATATTGATAGTTTGAGTAATGATTGATTCATTTGATTGAGATTGTATTGATTTACAAGCCCAAACGGATGTGCCAGTATAGTTATTCAAGAAAAAGTATTAGACAAGAGGCAGCACTAAAAATGCAGGACAATAGAAGTGGACTCACTAGATCTGTGAATGCTGACGTGTTGTATGACAAAAGTAGCAAGACATGAAATTTAGGGTAACAAACTATGGGGTCTCATGGTGATGATGATGTTGAAGGAACGCAACAGAAAACACTGTTAACACAATGAAACACTGTAATGTACAACATACCCAAGAATGTGGAAGCTCATGTTGCTGTTCACAGAAAAAACTCACTCAAAGTTTTTAGGAAATTGAGCCTGTTCATATTAAACACATTCAATTGATCCACTGTTAATAGAAAATATTGACTAATACTGCTTTACCACAAATTTGTGTTCCCCTTACGCTTTCCAATTGATAGGATGTATCAGTAGGCTCTATCAGTCACTTTTGTTGTCATGTCCACATACAGTATATAAAAACAAACATGCACACACTTCTACACAAAGCAGGCTAAAAATCATGTTTGGGGGATTTCACTTCTAGAAGCTGGATTAAATACTGTTCTAGATTCCTTTTTTTGTTTTTTAATGTCAAGCCTTGATGCTCATCTTCCCTCTCCCTGTCGTCTTTCCAGCGGCAGCACCAGCAGCTCCAGGAGGACAGGGGCCAGCAGCGAATCACCGCGTCCAACATCAGTGGAGCGACCTGGAGCTGTGCACCCCTGGGTCTCTGCACAGCTGCGTAACAACCCCTCCTCCGTGTCCCCGGCCCTCCCTGGCTCTGTGTCCACACAGGTCCAGCCCTCTCACCCATTCATCCAGGATCCAGCTATGCCACCCAACCCGGCTCCCAACCCGCTCACCCAGCTAGAGGAGGCTAGGAGGAGGCTTGAGGAGGAGAGAAGGAGGAATGCGATACAGCAGGCCAAGCAGAGGTACAATTTTCTTACCACTAATCAAATGTGTCTTTGTTGGCTTATTTTCTAAATTGACATGGATTGACATCTTTCTCTAAGGCACAAGTCTGGTAAGCGCCAAGTGTGTGACAACATGACCGTTGCTTACTACTTCTGTGGAGAGCCTATCCCATACCGAACATCAGTCAAAGGCCGTGTAGTGACTCTGGGCCAGTTTAAAGAGCTGCTTACCAAAAAGGGCCATTACAGGTAAGAACATCTTGACTCATGTATTATGAAATATGGTGAGTTTTTTTGTAGCACTTCCCTCTAACATTATCCTGCTTGTCTGAATTTGTTTGCAGGTTCTACTTCAAGAAAGTGAGCGACGAGTTTGACTGTGGTGTGGTGTTTGAGGAGGTCCGTGACGATGACGCCATCTTGCCCATCTTCGAGGAGAAGATCATCGGGAAGGTGGAGAAGGTTGACTGAAATGTTTGGGAACAGGAAGATGACATGGATCATTTGAAAAAGAAAAGGAGATGGGAAGAGAACTTTGGGATTGGACCGAATTCAGCTGTGGGAAAATGTACGACAGAAAGTAGAAAGATGGAAGGAGCGATGTGTGACAGAAGGTAATTGAGCTGCGTGGTAAAAGCTCAAGTAATAAGGAAGTGGTTCATTTTCACGGCATATCTGGAAATCTGCATCATGCCTGGATCAAACACACATACTGCGAAGAAGATCGGCCAGATGAAACAGAAGCAAAGGAGAGGAACTTTAATTATTTCACCGTCTCGTCTCCACTGTGGATATATGAGGAGCGCTGTTAAAATCTGATGTCTGTCCAGTCTTCCTCTACGATGGATGGAAAAGAGTGAGGGGGCTGCTGGGGGAGGAGAAAAGGAGTAAGTAGTCTTCCATCTCTGCTCTGGAGGAGTCTGTCCTCCGCAGACCATTTTGATGCTGCTACATTACCATGGAAACTCTTCAATCGGTGCTCGGGACAGTAAATAAAGCGTTTTTTTTTTGTTGTTGTTGTTCCATTCGGGAGTCTCGCTGCCTTTTGCTGTCTCTGTTCCTCATCAGCGGGGGGAGGAGAGAAGAGGACAGAGGATTTTGGGGGGAGTGGAACTTTAGCCTGCTTCTCCTCTTGTCGACGTCATAGCCTCAAAGGAGAAACTTTTCTCACCGTGATTCCTAGATGTCATGTAGTGATCTCTGACACCGACATGTTCTCACAACAGTTCTCCACACAACTTGTTTACCAAAGCTACATATTTTTGATAAGGCAAGTACCCTAGCTACTTGTTTCATTTTATTTGAATTGTCTATGTACAAGGCAGGTACTATTACTTATTAATGAAGCCTAATTTCGTTGTATCTCGACTTTAATGTTGTATTATTGTGTATGTTTTGAAGCTAGTTCATTAGTCATTTCAGGGCAGCAATGTTTTGTTTTCTCCTCTTAATAACATATCTTCACCTCAGTTCTGTACTGTTAACTTTGAGTGTGCAGTTTTGTTCTCCTAAGTGATGGATTTTAATTACCGTAAAATCCGGAATACAAGTCGCACCAGTATTGTATGTAAGAAAAAGTCTGTTTTTGAGGGTCTCCCAGAGAGGAAAATGGTTGAAACTGTCTCCTGCGTGGCGATTTCTATCGTGTTCAGCAAAGTCATCAACGTGCCGTTCCTGTGCAGCTGAAGTTGGCAGTTGTTTTTGCTTTGTGGAGTTTCCACTTCTACGAGCTACAGTACGGTAGTTGAGCTACGGCGACAGTTGGACCCAAAGCCCAACAATCATGCTGCACAGCTCAGCTGGTCGCTCGTTGACGTTACTGGGGAATCTTTTCTATCAAACCAGCGCTCCACAAAGTTTTTTTATACTTAACAGTAAACCACTGTTTTCTTTTAAGTGCATGACTTCATGAGGGAGGAAAAAGGTTCAAAAGTGGGGCTGCCAGCCTGGTCTTCGATGCCATGTATCCCAGCACAGCTTGCAGTACACAATGTATAGAGGGAAATGTTCAATAGCGTCAGGTGGCGTGCAATGTTGATGGTGGCGGCGGCACTCACTGTAATGATGGCACGTGTGTCAGCCTTTTATACTGGTATATTGGTTCGCACCGGTATATAGGACATAGCCAACTTTTTAAATGAAAACAATTGTTCTTATAAATGCGTCTTATACACCGGATTTTACAGTAAAACTTCAAAAATTCTCATGAAAAATAAAAACACACTAAAATGTGTGACACCTTTGACCACACTATCTATTGTTTCTAACAGCTCACACCTCATTTGTTTGTGTAACTCCCAAGCTCAGTCTAGGTGCCTGCCTGTCCAGTGCCATTACTATCTAGAAAGCTTATTCTGAATCATGGTATGTGTGAGGGGGAAAAAAAACATGTCATGTACACCCGAACTCAGCCAAAGAGCATAACGCGCGTCCCTTGAGCTGGCATCATGCTTTTGTCTGTGCAGTCCAAGTCTGCGAGTTTTGAATCAATTTTCCCATCATGAGCAGAATGAAATCTTAATCTTCTTGCAGATTCCTCAATTATTTGGTCTTAGGACTAAGAACTTGAATTAAAATCTACATCTTGTTCTGAAAGTATACATGACATTTTGGGAAACTTGCTCTGTTTTTTTCTCGCTGTGAAACGGTGAAAAAATTCACAACAATTTAAGTTTGTATCGCAAATGCTGAGCGACAGCTCTTAGCTTAGCTAGTATCAAACCAACCAACCAACCAACCACAGCAAGCCTGGCTTCTGCCATAAAGTAAAATAAAGCTTCAAATACTCTTTATTTTTATCATTTAATATTTTCTGAACGTATTAACTCATCCATAAATTATTTCACCACAGTTTTCTTAACCCCAACGGAATAAATTATGTGAGAATTTTATTGATCAAATTGCAAATTATTTTAGAGATTACAATTTTAGTTTGATTATGCTTCAAAATACTGTAAAAAAGAAAAGGAAAAAAAAAAGCTCATCCCTGTCACAAAGCCACAACTTCAAATTTCCTGAACAGTCCACAACCAAAGGATTTTTTTATTTGCCATCATTGAAAAGAAAAGTTGAGATTCCTTCCATCAAATAAGTGGTAAGACAAGTAAATTATAGATTCTTGAATGTGTTGTGGGTCTGTAGCCTATTGCCACAGCCAGACTAGCCGTTTCCAAGTGTTCAGTGTCTATGCTAATTTAATCTAACCGCTAGCGGGCTGTAGCTTCATGAAAAAATTCAAAGAAATAAGTAATTTTATCAGCGTTGCTTCAGCGAGACAACTCATTAGCATATTTTTTAATTATGTCAATCTACTCCTTCAAACTTTACTACAGAAAGGCCGTCGAGGCCAGGACACCACAAAGCACCGTGCAGCTGATGCACTGATCACACACCAGCTATGTAAGCTGAATGTACTTTGACTTTTTTAAAAACTTTAAACCTCAACAGAAATCCCTTCGCTGGTCACATCATCATGTCTGTTTTCAGTTGTGATCTCATGCTGATTGTTTTGTTTTATCCATGCTGGTAGTTCAATGAATGTGTTCATCAAACATAGAGATCCTACCAAACTTTGTGCAGGAATGTCAAACACAATGAGTCCAGGGCTGCTGCCCGCCAAGGGAAGCATAGGATCTTAAAAACATATGTCATTGCTTCAACCCCTTATGCCTTCAATATAAAAACAAAATATTAGATATGTTTGTTTATAAAAAAAAAAAATGTAATTTTAATAAACACCAAGCATGTTCTTTATAAGGAATGTTTTCCTGATGAGTTGAATTATCTATTTTGTTTTAATGTTTATGTGCAAACTGCTAAGGCCCTCTGATTTATTTTATGTTTGTGAGAAAGAAAGCCCAGGGACAGTTGAATGACAACATTTGTTGAGAGTTGTTTCTTGTGATAATGATTTGATGGGGGAAAAAAACAAACAACTACGTCTGTTGTGTTGTCAGTTAGTGTGAAACACAGTGCCTTTATCATGTTATCTTTATAAATATCTTTATTGAACCAATCCATACTTTTTAATGGAACTTTTTACTTTCACTCAGTCCCGTTGTTTTTCTTTCCTTTCTTTTTTTTTTTAGCTGCAGTCATTCTCGCTCACTCCTGTTAGAACCTCTGCTGTAAATATGTACATTATCATTTCATATGTGTCTTCAGACCTGCACCACATGTCCACGGTGTTTCTGTTTTTCAAAGGTAAACGCCAAGATGTCACTGTGCTGGTTCCACTTGTACATTTCTTTTAAAAAGGTACTTCATAATAAAGATGTTGAATAAAAAAAAACTGCCTCACACTTCTTGCTTCACATCATATATATTGTTCTGTCATCATTCTCAGGGTTATAACAGTAGTCAAACGTTACAGTGCTTTTCAAAGGACCCAAGGACACTCAACACAGAGAGAGGCACATCACATGAAAAAACATTTTTTCTGTTTCTAAATCAACCACAGATCTCGTCGTGTGAAGGGCTGGAGAGGGTCTGGTAGGAACTTTTGAGCTGAGGGGAAGGGGGGGGTTAACCTTGGCAGCTGATTTCTTTACATACTGGAACCTTTCCAGGGCTTTGAATGGTGTCCTTCATTGGACTTTATTTAATAATTGTAGATAAGGGTTGCTAATGGGTCTCTATCACAGAGGGAGTGATGGTGTGAGTCAAGAATTTTTGGAGGTGGTTTAAAGCAAATATTTGATGAAATAAATCTAAAGATTCACTGTCATCCTTGTAGTGATAGATCTTATGACAATGAGAGGCTGGAGTTTAGGGTTTACCAATGTTCTGGCATTTTGGCGAGCAATTAAAATGTGGTATTTTAGATTTGGCAGATCTGTTTGGTTTAGATCTGCTCATCCTCATTTGGAATTCCTCTGAGTTCTTTAGTGTGCCTGGGGTGATTATACACATAATAAAAGCATATGTCTGCATTACTAGAATGTGTATACATACTGCAGGTTTTATAACTGGTTGGCAGCACCTGGAAATAGGCATTATGACAGGGTGCATCATTTCCCACTAGCACTCTCAATGGTGATGGCAGTAATCATTAGAGCTAAGTGGATGGTAGGTGGGGAGACACGGCAGAATGGGATGTACCTTCCACCAATTAGAGCATACATGGATTACATGACACTGGTACCCACAACAGTGGCATGTAAAAAAAAAAAGGTTACTTGAGAGATTGAATCAGAGTATTAACTGGGCTAGGGTAAGGATTAAGCCTGGTAAATCTTAGGGAGCCTACTCTAAACTACATATGGAAACTAGCCTTTTGGCTAACTGGCATATTTACAGAAATATTGATTAATATGCACTGTCCCTTTAAAATTAAAATAAATACACCTAGAAGCATCACAGTGTCCAGAGGGAAGATAATCGAGAGGAAGACTTTATTAGATGAAGAACAAAGTCCATCCATATGGGAAAAGTCAGTGGAGAGCTTGGGTAGGTGGTCTAATGTGGACCTGAGTGACAGGGAACAGATAAAACAATTTGAGGAAAAATGTTGCAGCGGAGATAGGATGGAGAAATAAGTCAGGGCTCCTAGGCCAAGTTAAAGCTGTGGTGTCCGCAGTTTAGACAATTTCCTAGGTTGATGTTGCTGCTGGTCTTTGGGAAAGGCATACTCCAACTACCAATAACTTTAACAGTGGAGTTCAAGTGTGCAAAGGTGAGAAGAGAGTTGTTCCCAACAGGGAGAGAAGACAGGGTTAGTTATTTGGTCCCGAATCCAACTAGAGAGCCAGTGTGTAATAAAGCAGGTCCCAAAGAACCTTTGACTGGAACATTCATTTACAGCGTCTGGTGTGCAGTTAAAACAGTAGTGAGCTGTTTAGCAACAACTTTCAGAGAAAAGAAGTTTAGGAATAGGTTGGTAGTTTTTAGGGACAGGCTAGTTTTCTTAAGAGTGTGCACAACAGCAGATTTAAAAAAAAAAGAAAAGAAAAGGGTGAGACACCACCAGATTGCAATAAGATATGTATAACCGCAACATACTAGTCAAGGACCTATTTATTAAGCACATTTTTGAATAGCGAAGCTGGCAAGATATCCATTGGACTAGAGGTATATTTCATCCACCAGGTCAGTAAAGTCTTGCAGGTAGGTTTGTGTAACTCCCAAGCTCAGTCTAGGTGCCTGCCTGTCCAGTGCCATTACTATCTAGAAAGCTTATTCTGAAGCATGATGTGTGTGAGGGGGAAAAAAACATGTCATGTACGCCCGAACTCAGCCAAAGAGCATAATGTGCGTAGGTAAGCGTCCTTGGGTTTCATGAAAGGCGCTATATAAATCTAAGTTATTATTATTATTATTAGGTTAAATAGGAGTTGAACAGCCTTATCAATGGCTGATATATAAACAGTAAAGTTGTGTAAGGGTTGATGCTGGCTCATCTATAGTCTTAATATCCTCAAATTTATGTTTTTGACATACATTAGGCATTAATTGAAGTTTCATTTTGTTGCCATATAGCCTATCAATAATGTTTTCCTCCTAGTTTTAAAATACCAAAAGAATACCTTAGAACATCAGATCAAGTTTTTTAATAGCTCTATACATTTTTTTACAAGTAGAAATATCCTAAATCGATGCACTTAATGATCCTATGGGAAAATGAGGCAAATTCCAAAACCTCTGTAAAATAACAACAACAACTACAACTGTACTTTAGCGCCATCTTGTGGACGTTTACCAAAAAGACGAGAGGTCAAAGTTTAAATATGACGCAAGCACGTACAGGGACGAAATAGTTGAAAACCTAGTCTGAGAACGCATTTTCCATACAAGTTTATTAATTTCTTAATTTCCTTCCGACAAAATTATTCGACCTAAAACGACGCGATTACGCGCTCAAGTCTCACTTTTAATATAATACGCGGAGAATTGACAAGAACGGAGCGGCCGGCCACCGTACAAACCCCTTTCGGTATCTGTTGTTTAGCCATATTAGCATGTTAGCTCGCTGACAGCGTTAGCCCAGTGGCGGTGGGGGGGAGGCACGCAATGGATGCTTTAAGTATAGTTGCAGATGAAGTGGCTTTGGAAGGGTTGGACGGGATAACTATCCCCTCTCTGTGGATAAGACTTGAGTGTAGACAGCCCAAGTTTCCCTTGAAGCTCGACGACTGCACCAAGGAGCTGCTGTGGAAGTCACTGATCAGCAACACCGACCTCACCTTTTACCTGCTCCCACGTGAGAGAGACGATGTTGAACTGTTTGACAGGTGAGTTCATCACTTTGCTTCTCATAAAAGCTAAATGTAATCCGAAAAACAAATATAGATATACTCACATAGTCAGTTGAATTCCCGATGTTTAATACTCTTGAACTTCTCCCTATGCTGTATTTTCACTGTAGCTTACTTATTTGAAATGTTGTATTTATCCAGCATGGAAACTGAACTCTACTTTATGTCAAGAGTCTGAACTAGTCCTCCTCCACTGCTGCAGATGCAGATTTTTGCTGGAAATTTAAGGGTGCCTGATGTGAGCTTTATATGTAGAGAGTATTCATTGTGAGAGAGTTGAAAAAAAAATGATTGAATTGTTCTGTACATCAAATGTGCCTCTTGGCTTACTGTTTGTACGCCCTGTCTTAGAGTTTGTGTTTTCATGCATGTGTGTTCTCAGATTTAAAGACATTGACCCAGAAACAGGCATCGAGACAACGGCAAGGGGTTTTGAGACACAGAAGGTCATCTACCCGGTCCATATCCTCCAAGACAACAAGGATGGGATACAGGGCTCCTGTGAATTCTTTCAACAGAGGAGAGATGTCACAAAGATCGTCCGCTCCAAGTCCCTCACCCCGTTATTTACCTTGCAGGAGGCTTTGGAAAGGTTTGAAGAGTTTGTTCAATAGAATGCAAATTTAACTAACAGTGAATGTTTACAAACCACACCGTACACAAGTGTTCCTAAAGTGAGCGCACGTAAACTTTGTAAAAAAGGGTTAAGGGTTAAAAATCACATAAAAGGCTTGTCTCCTGTAAATGTAAGGTTCTCATTAATCTTACTTACATTAACTTTATTGTGCACAGGGGGACATCTGTGTTGCAACCAGGTAAAACCATCAAAATAGGCTTACAGACTAATACATTTTGAAATACATACTTCCAAAAATAGTAATACTAGTGACAACAGAATGCAAAACTGTCATAAAAATCCATCATCAGTCCTCAGTTTGAAGGCTGATGAAATGATTTAGAAGTAATCAGAGATGTCTAGTGAGTTGGAGATTGTAGTCCTCATGTACTCAAGTTGCCCCTCACACCAAACAGATGGATCAATAAACAGACTCAGGGCAAAACCTGAACTAACAGGATTGTGACAGATTCACAATCAGGACAGAAGAAAAATGACTCAAACCTTCAATGTCCCGCACACAAGACAGTCAAGTGCTGCCAGACACTAAGTAGAGCAGCACCCCCACAATATGGCTGACAAAAACATTTAAGTTCAATCCAGTGAATTTTGTTTATATTGCAAATATAATACAAGTGTATCAGTGACTCAATGTACTTCAGGTAAAATTCATACATTTTAAGACAATTAAAAACAATTTAAGGCAGCATTACATGAACAGTTTGAATCATATAAATAAGATATAGTCACAACACAGGGTTGTTTGTTTTATCATGATTGTACCATTGGAAATAATTACAGTACTGAAATAATAGTTTACCATTAAATCACACATGGACTGCTCACCATTATGACTGAAAAGATGCAAATCATGAATAATTATTCTTTATTTTAGAGCTTGCTTTTACGGTAATTAAACACTAAAATGTCCTTTTTGCAACAAAATATATATATATATATATATATATATTGATGTTTTGATCAGTACACCAGATAAAATAAGTTTATATTCCTTATTTAAATAAAATATAATTTCTGATGCAATGCATGTAAACAAGTTTAAATTATTAAACTTGCCCTACTCCCTCAATTCTCCAGATATGGCCGAAAGCTTGTCGTCATGGCATCTCAGATGCTGCGATTCAGGACCCTGATTGGTATAGAGAGCGATCCTGATTTGAAACTCACCGATGACTCGTACTGTGTGCTGGAACGAGTCGGCCGAGCCCGATGGCAAGGGGAGCTGCAAAAGGATCTACACGGACGCTCTTTCAAGTAGGACACTTATACACGCTCACTTAGCACAGTGTGACTTCTGCTCTGTTTACTGGGTAACAACTTGTTTCGCTTTTCAACAGGATCGATGCTCGGAAGTTGCACTACATGAGAAAGTCTCTTGTCAGACATGGACTGATCAGCATGCAGTCCTATGTCACCCGAATGAAATCTGGACAACAGCAACACTCAATTCTCCTGCAGCTCAAACGCTTCCATGTGAACAGGTTTGATGATAATGATTCTATGTCCTCTTTCATGTCATTCTTACACTGCTGTGCACAGAATAGGGAATAGCTTACTCCTCTGTGGTTGTTATGACTCTGATTATTATTCTATCATATGCACTTATAATTTTGTTTAAACATAGTGAGGCACAGGTTTTAACAAAAAAAACAGTGCTACTTCCTGCATGTTGTTGCATGATTTAAAGTTACTTTTCACATGGTCATTTAAAAAAAAAGTAGTTTAATAGAAAACACGAGACTAATTAGATAAATCTGTTCACTGCTTTAACATTTGAATTAAATAATGAATTTCAGAGTTTAAAACCAAAGTCACAAATCCTACATGACATGCCAAACACGATACTTATGACATTGTACCACAATAAGGAGATTAATACAGTGTTTATCATGAGTGGATGTCTTTTTCAATACACTCCCCAGATAGTTTACATCCTCTTGGAAACTCTAGAATAAAAACTCTTACTTGTCTTGCTCTCTCTCCCTACCTCAGTGACAGGTTGTTTAGTTCTGTTAATCCTTTAATTATCAATATGTTAAAGCCTATAATACACTCTGATATTACGTCAAAGTTTATCTATCAAGCACTAAACGCTGTTGTGTTAAAGTGAGATTGTCATATTACTTAAACCAATAGGTCAGGGTGCTGAACATTAATTCAATGATGAGCTATCAAGATGCATTGCAGGGGAGGGGCTGCTTCTTCATTGTATTTTCTCTACTTTTTCTTTAATCCACACATGAAAGAAACACTTTAGGATAACAAGGGAAAGAGATAGAGATGGGCTTATAATACTCCTTGAAAACTGGATCTCTGAGAAGTTTTTTTCAAGAAATGTGGCATTGTATTTTCTTCAACCTTCTATTAACAATTTTGGAGTTTTTTTTAAAGAGGTTGTTTTTTTTAGTTGTGAAAAAAGGTTTCAGAATATTATCCTTTCTGTACCGATAACAACATTTATTGAAAGGTTTCCCAACACTAACCTGCACCAGTAAAGATAGCGTACTGATAATGACTGCATTAAAGTGACACAAAGCATTCATACTTCATGTAAATGGATAAAAAGGGAGGCTTCTCATCAAGGACTCTTTCAATTAGTGCGGTACATTTCAAGAAAAAGTAAACAACTTTAAGTCTTCACCAGAGCATGGGCAAACTGAAACCATCGTTTCCTTTCTCATTTAAAAATAATATGTCAGTCAGAGAAATTCTGTTTTACCCCATGTGTGTTTTCAGGAGGAGTAAGTATGACTTACTGATGGAGCATGTGTGCGACCTCCTCGAGCACACACCTGGTCAGTTTACCACTTTGATTGCACTCAGAGACCAACTCGTGAGTATTGTTCTGACAGTTTCTGTTTGTGCGTGTGTTTTCCACTCACTGTTTGTGATACACTAATACATAATTATATATATATATATATATATATATATTTCATTTTTTGCAGAACTTAAATGAGAATTCCTACAAGCGTATATTTCATTACATGCGAGCTGCCAAGTTGGTTGAGTTTTGCTCGTATCCTCTGGAGGACTTAGACCCCAGCGCAGGGCCCTGCACCAACAGAAAAGGTAATGTGTCACACACACACACACACACACACACACAAAGCATGACATGGCTTTTAAAAAAAACAAAAACAAATATAATGGTAATTTTACAGATTCAATATTTTAAATTTAAAAAATAAAGTTAATTACTTGATGTAAAATTAGAAATTTGCCTGAACAATTTCAAAGACGAGTGTCTTGTTGTCTTTAGAGCTGTTAGAACTGTTTCTCATTGTCAACACTCCACCATGCTTTTCAAAGTTTCAGAATAATAAGCTATGGACTGGAGATAGAATTGCCATTCCTTTTTTCTCTTTTTTTGGGAACAATTTAAAGACGCTAATGTAAGCGCTACTGTTAAAATACAGCTTGAAAACAAAGTTTCATAATGATTATATTCAGCATACTTGGCCTGTGCTTCAAACTTTACTCTTTTTATTTCCAGGGAAGAAAGTGCACGTTCGCTGCTTGAAACTGTTAAAACCGTATTCAAAGAAGGGTGTTGCTGATGATGACGATGATGAAGACGACGAGGAAGACAATGACTCTGGATCGAGGAGACGAGGTCTGCCTGTAGAGGGGCGAATCATGGAGACTGATATCCTGTCACAGGCCTATCAGATGGGTGAGTTTGAACACTTTCTCTACATGTGACGCAGACTTCAGGTAGGCTGTGTCAGAAAATGAGAAAAACTGATTTGGCCTGGCTTTGTGTTGTTACATGAACATATGAAGATTTGTTCATAGTTCTCCTGATGTGTTTTTACACAATTTCAAGATCATCTTTCTAAGGAACAGAGCCAAAACACAAGAAAATGAGAAGTAACTTAAGGAAGAACACCGTCCTTTGGCTCTGAGCATGACTTTTACAAGTAACTTTATCCTCACTAAAACTGCTTAACTTCCATTCTCCCGTGTGTGTGTGTGTGTGTGTGTGTCCGTGTGTGTCCGTGTGTGTGTGTCCGTGTGTGTGTGTCCGTGTGTGTGTGTCCGTGTGTCCTCTAGTGTTGTCCTCTGGTCCAAAGGGGATCGCAAAGACTGCTATTGGGTTGAAGATGAATGTTGGTAAGCTTGAATCCCGAATGATCTGCCGAATCCTGGAGAGGGCTGCTGTGACTAAGGTGGGCCGTGGCTCTTTATAATAACTTATGAGCTTTTAAAACCTTTCATTGTTGGTCTTATTTGTTGTAAAAAAAGATCTTGCTCTAATGACTAAAGAGAAAAACGTGTTTTCATTGTTATTTCAACCTTTTGTAATGGTGTTTTCATTTCTCAGCTCTCTTATTTTTGTGCTTGTGATGTCTTTCACCCTGCAGGGATTCATGGTGGATGAGGGCCGGCAGAGGACGACAAAATATATCAGCCATAAGTGAGTATCCATAAACTAGACGACCTTCAAACCTCATCATATAAAATACTTCTGCCGAATACTATTCTGAACATTTCTTCTGACAGGTGTGTGGGGGTGAGTGATCAACTCCAACTCTTCGCTAAAGAGCAGGAGCGCTGCAAGCTTCTCTCTTCTTCTGGGACTCACACATCTGATGGTGCTCCCGCCACCCCTAAAACACCATCAACTCCAAAGTCCAGAGCAAAAGGAAATAATCAAACCTCGGCAAAAAAGAAGACTCCTAAAACAGGTAAAGGTGGAAATGAAGATGAGGAAGAGACTGGGCCGATGTGTGTCAATGAAGACTCGGGTAAAGGAAGAGGAAAAGGAAAGACAGCAAGGGGGAAAAGTAGTGCGAAAACGAATCAGAAACAACCTTTGATCCCTGTTTCACAGCCTGCAACAGCTGAAAGTGAGTTTCCATCGTAAACCTTTGCACATTTAACTTCAAATAAAAGTGAAACTCCTCAGTGGGACCTGTGATAATCAAAGTATTGCTTTTAAAAGGCATTAATCATTTTTCATTTTAAGGCTTTTATTGTTGTTCATTCTCTCTCATTACCTTTACACCATCACTCAGGTGAAAACACAGACTCCAATAAAGTCACTGCTCCAGACTCAGTTTCGAATACCAGAGCCGGTAGGTGAAAGAGAAAAGAATATACTGGTACACTTCAGATTTGTAGGAAACATATAGTTTTTCTTTTGTTTCGATAGTTTTTGTCTTTCTTGGCACAATATGAACACACTTTAAAAAAAGCTTTAAACTGCAGTTACAGATGTGGCCTTTAGGGGCTGGAGCAAAACATCTGAAACCAAAAATATTCTGTCCAAGAGCTTATGGGTAACATGGCTTATAGATAATATCACAATACATATTTTTTTCTCCATCACAATTCACATAATGTACTTCCATACATTGAAATGGATTATTGATTGATGTAGTCAGCCCTTAAACGATTGTAGAAATCTGATGTAAGAAAGAACTTATGTTTTGCTATTGAATCACTAAACTTACTGAGACTGAGTTTGAGGACTGAATCAGTACTCCTCATATTGATGATAATTTGACACAAATACCAATTTTAATCCATATCATCTTGCTTACCTGGGAATCTCTAGTCATCTTTCTAAGACACATACTGAAGTGTTTCCAGACATCTTTTATTAACAGATGAATGTTAATAAATTAAAATGTTGATTTTCACCACAGATTTAAACTGCTTGTTTTCCTACAATCTGTTTCATTATTATTTAATTGACTTTGTCTTTTCCATCAGAACCAGGTCAAGTTGAGGGGGAGGAGGAAGAATCCAACTCAGATCCCACAAGTCCTCTTCCTGAGAGTGATGAGTCAAAGTCAACCGATAAACCAGCAGAAAACAATATTGAGGTTGTACAGGACGCTTATGAGCTGCAGGTCAGTCTTATTGGTTGTTGCCATTTATTTCAGTTTGAGATGAGGGTGTTAAACCTGACCTTCAATCCACCTCCCTCAGGCTCCTAGTTGTGTCACATGGTCCAAAAGAGCTTTGGATCGATCTCATGAGACGTACCGCATGCTGAAGAGGAAGAACCTCATAGTTGAAGCTGTCCGCAACTTGAAAATCATCGAGGGTACCTTTCCGTAAGTGTGTCTTCAAATGTTGGGATTTCATTTCAATGCAAAGTAAATGAGAAGTGACAAAAACAAGAAAATGCTGTCCTTCCCCAGGATACAGAAGATGATTAATGACGAAGAGAAGCAGGACGGGCTCAGTACAAAGTGCTGCAAGAAGACTATTCTGCGTCTCATCCACAGTCTGTCCAGGGAAGGCTTACTGAAGATTTACATGACAACTATTATACAGGACGGGATCACCAAGAATGTAAATGTCACACCTTTATATTCAGTTAAACTTCCAAATCTGTATTCTTAAGGTTTGGCTTTCTTGCTGTGTATTCCCATACAGCATGAATAATTTACAGAATCCCCTTTCATGTAGCGGTGGGCTGTAAACTGGTTTTAATACTGTATCTGGTATTACATTCTGCCATGACACAATACTGTGTAAACACAGCGTTTGGTTGTAGTGCACACATGAGGCAGCACCAATGCCAGTGGGTGTTCAACCTAGCCACAGTGGCGGGTAAATAATAGTAGCTTAAATGGATGATTTGTAAGAGACAACGGCCCAGCCGATCTACTTCTAGCTTCAGACAGGGGACTTCTCTCTGTGCTCGTCTTATTAGATCTTAGTGCTGCTTTTGACACCATTGACCATCAGATCCTATTATACAGACTAGAACATTTACTTGGAATTACAGGGACTGCTTTAAGTTGGTTTGAATCCTATTTATCAGATCGATCTCAGTTTATGTTAATGATAAGTCCTCTATGCACACCAAAGTTAGCCATGGAGTGCCACAAGGTTCAGTGTTTGGACCAATTCTCTTTACATCATATATGCTTCCTCTGGGAAATATTATGAGGAAACACTCCATACAGTTTCATTGTTATGCAGATGATACTCAGCTTTATGTATCAATGAAGCCAAGATATTTTTTGCTACTTAACTCCGACAAGACTGAAGTTATTGTGCTAGGCCCTAAAAACCTCAGAGACTTTTTCTAGTGATTTGACTGTCCTTAATGACATCAGCCTGGCATCTAGCACTACTGTTAGGAATCTAGGAGTTCTATTTGATCAAGATATGTCCTTTAGCTCTCACGTCAGGCAAATTTCAATAACAGCCTATTTTCACCTACATTATATATCCAAGATCAGGAATATCCTGTCGCAAAATGATGCAGAAAAACTAGTTCATGCATTTGTTACCTCCAGATTGGATTATTGTAATTCTCTTTTGTCGGGGTGCTATGCTGGGTCTCTAAAGACTCTTCAACTAGTCCAGAACGCTGCAGCTCGTGTACTGACCAGAACTAAGAAAAGGGACCACATTACTCCCGTGTTGGCTTCTCTGCACTGGCTCCCTATAAAGATCCTTCTTCTCACTTACAAAGCTCTCAATGGTCAGGCACCATCTTATCTTAAGGAGCTACTAGTGCCGTACTGCACCTCGAGAACATTACGGTCCCAGAATGTGGGCCTGCTAGTGGTACCTACAGTCTCTAAGTGTACTATGGGAGGTAAAGCCTTCACAGACACAGCTGCTGCTGTGGACACAATCTGTCCACTGTGCTGGTTTACTTCTGGGCAGTAGAGCGGGGAGGGTAGGTTCATTAGATGGAGCTACAGCTCCGACTAGTGGTGGGAGGCTGCATTACAGCTTAGATACAACATTTAACCTGCATTGTAGACTCATCGTGCACATCCCTGGTTATTGTGTATTCTATTTTTTTTAATAACCTACTAATTCATTCATTCACTACAACAAGAAGTTATCCAAAATGCAGCACATATATTATTGAATGAACATGCACCCTTACAACACATGACAACAAAGAAAACCAGAAAAAACAAGAGGTTAAAAAAAGTTTTCCAACTTTTGTGAACCTCTGATTCATTTCTGTTTGTCTGATGGCTTTCTACTTTCAGATTCAGATGTATGTTCACCCGTCCGTTCAGCCCCAAGATGACATAGTGAACCGAGTGATTGAACAGGTCCGCTTCAGGATCTCCAGCTCTTACACAGCCAGTCGGTGAGCACATAACAAATGTTTAGAATGATTCAGAAAGAAAGAGAGTTTGTGTGAGGTAAATATTTGTTTTGTGTCTGAACCTTCATCAGCTTTTAAAAACTGAGGCCATTCGAGCTGAAATAAAAGCAGAGGGGGTTCTATACGTGTGTGAAAGCTACAGTATGTATTTTAGATTGGACCATCATCTGCTCAGCGGTGACCAGTAACACCAGTGAACTGCTTGATCTGTTGATTATAGTGGTCAGACATGGTGTAGTGGCAATTTGTATTCTCTGATTTTGTGCTTAACTTTGACAGTTTCTTTATCAAACTTCTGTTCCTCAGTGTGCAGCAAGCTGAAGACAAAGCCAAACAACAAGAAAAAGACAAGAAGAAATTAAGCAGCGAGGAATTCAAGCCCACAACAGGTCCTGTTTCACTTTATGTTTTAAGAGCAGCTAAATGGGAGGAGGCACAAGATCTGGAAGTCTTAATCTATGTTATTCATAGTTTTATTCTGTGTCTGTTTGTTTAGTTCGGGGATTAGGCAAAAGCCTTGGCTTCCAGCCTAAGATGCATCGTCTGAGGGTTATTCACAACTTCCTCTGGTACCTGATATACGGGCACCCGCTCAGATATAACGCCTCTGACTCTGACTCAACCAATCAAAAATCAGGAAACACAGAAGCACAGTCATCTGAAACCCCTGCCTCAGGCTCTGTGGACCCCCAAACTGCAGATAGTTCATTGTCTAAGTTGGATGTTTCATTGTCGGGGAATGAAGAGGAAGAGCAGGAAAAATCTGAACCTGGTTCCTCTCAGTCTGACATGACAGGTGAGAGAGCTCCCTGTGTGAGCACTTGTGTTATTTATCACTGATTATTGGGACTTGATTGCTCTTTCAGGTTAGGCTTTTCTACAATGTTTCCCAACTTAACACTCTGATTTTTGTGATGTCTCTGAAAGTGTATGCTGAAGAAGAGTCGTGGAGGAGATTTATGCCTCCTGTCCGTGTGCGCAAGGAGTTTGGCACTGGTTGGGCAATGGTGGGCGACGTGCTCCTCTGCCTGCCTCTCTCTGTCTTCATTCAGGTCATACAGATCAATTATCAGGTAAGCGCATTAGGCTCATCACAGTACCACATTTTTAAAACTTCTTTATGATACCAGTAAAATTAATAAAAGTAATTATGATACTTGTCTCGATACTAGGGAAACAGAAATGGAAGTCCTAGGCAATACATCTTGAGTTATTTCTTGTTTTTAATCACCGAAAACAGCAGACACTCTCCTGCACAGTCTAAATTGCAAAAGTACATTGACACCAAGAGATGTTTCCAGTTGAATCTACCCTCGTCAAAATAACTTAGATTTTGAATGACAGTTGGTAGAGGTGAATAAATAAACTGGTTATTTGATGTACATTTCGTCTTTCTTGGTAAATTGTGCTTTTGAGCAATTATAAGGTTCAGTTAATGGCACACACGAACAGAACAGAACAAGAGGATATTCATACAGTGCATAGAAACTCATTTGTGTTCCTGTTCCAACAGGTGGATGGACTGGAGGAATATCTCAACGATCCAGTGAAGCAACACCACCTGGTTCGAGCGCTACCTGCCAGAATCAAAAGACAGCTGCTTTATAAACGGTGACTTTCCTTCTCTATTGCCCTCTCTATAACTGAAACATTAGGGGAAAAAATCTAAAATAATTCAAATAACCTTTTTGTATCAGGAAATACATCTTCTTATTCTTCGAGAGCCTGCAGAGGCTGGTCTACATGGGTCTGCTGCAGTTTGGTCCGGTAGAGAAGTTCAAGGACAAAGACCAGGTACGCAGAAATCCACCTAAGAGAAGCACTCCTCAAACAACGCACATGGAAAGAGAGAAACAAAAAAAAAAGACTTGTAGATTTACCTTTGGTTATTATTAATTATTTGAATTTAAATAAACATGTTTAATTCTATTGTTTTAATCAGTGAAGAGTGATTATTTAACTTTTTAAATCCAAACATGCAAGGAAGATTGTTGTATCTATTTAAGTACAACAAAAAACCTCACAAAGTTTTCCGAGTGATTCAAAAGAGTTAAGCATCAATTTCAGCTTCTCTTTTCTGATGGCTGTTGACTTGTGTAAAAGGATTGTGCTACAAGAACAAATAAAAACACAGCTATGAATCTTAATTTCTAATCTTATCTTTTTTTATGTAAATCCACCAGCAGAACATTTCTTTGGCATCACCACATGTTCTACTTAAATGCTCATGTGCTATCATCTTCTGTTAATCAGCTATAACCAGTATTAACACCATGAACACTCAGAGAAGATCAAAGTGATGCAAGTAGTCTTTCAATTCTCTGTTTCGTCCAGGTGGTTTTATACTTGAAGCGCAATGCCACCATTGTTGACACCACCAGTGCTGAACCTCACTACTGGCTGGTCACAGAGTCACCAGACAAACCTTTTGAGAGGCGTCGCTACACGTTCAACACAGCTGAAGATGTGGAAAACTACTGGTTTGACCTTATGTGTGTCTGCCTCAACACACCATTGGGTACACACACTTAACAGTAAAATAACTGTGGCACTCACACAAACATTGAATATTCTATTATTTATAATAATTTCTACATGCAGTTTCTTTTTTATATATATTTTAGGAGTCATCCGTAATAAGAGAAATGCAGCAGAGGATGAAACGGCTCCTTCCTTTGTACATGATCGCTACGTGTTTGTGGGACTGTCGTACTTGCTAAAGTAAGCAGGGAATGTTTTTTTCTGTAGAATTCACAAAGAAAACTGCGATGTAAAACATATTTTTCTGTACACAAACGCAGGGGCAGCCGTGAAATGTGTGACGAAGGGTTAATACCAGGTGATGCTAAAGGAGCAGGAGGTCTGCACTCTGAGTTCTTTGGGCATCTGAAGCGAAACTGGTTGTGGACCAATCACCTACTCGCTATCAAGACTGTGCGTACACAAAGACGGTGTCAAGTCTGACCTCACAGTATGTTTTTGGTCTTGGGCTATCCGTCACATGTAACTGTTTTTTTTTCTTTCACTTTTAGACACCAAGTGGTCTGGAGGCCAAGGAGACCAAAATCCGACTGAAGAGCTTGCTGAGTAGAAATGCTCTCAGGATGGCACTAAAAGCTGGTGAGTTGCTGCTCGGAAAATGAGAAATTATTTCCTTGGACTCTTTTTGTTGCTCATTCATTTAGAGTTCTCTGTTTACAAAAAATAATCAGACATCTAAAAGTACAATGAGAGTTGTTTCGATTCTGGGGCGAGAATGGAAGGGAATCTCAAGATACGATACACAGATTCTGCAATAATTTATATATTGATGGACAATCATAGAATGATACAGCACAAAATCTAATCGACTTAAGAATAGAAAATGCCCCTAAAAAGATAAAATGCAGAATTAATGTATTTATTTCTAATATTTTTTAAACAAAACGCCATAAGCTTCACAAAATGTACGAGTTTGAGATGAAGACTGAATCAAGCTAAAAAAAAAATCACAAATAACAGAGCTGACAGTGTAACTGTTATGCCCCGTCAAGAGAAGCCCTAGACCTGCAGACGCAAGCAACACAGCCAATAAGAAAAGATACATATTACGGCTCACAGGCGTAACATTAACCAAGTTACCTCATTACCAAAAAAAATGCAAAGCTCTCCTTTAAATAAAATAATAGTTTAATATATAAGTGGATTTGTGTGATTTTAACTCGTCTTTTTTCTACCCATCAATCATTTGCTAAACAGGAGGATCGACTACACCTCGATTTGTGACCACCAAGAGGTCACTGATGCTGGAAAACGTGGAGGTAAGGGTTAACTTTGATCTCTGTTATTGTTTTTATAGATAGAAGCTAGTTGATTAAGCTCCACACACATCATGGTGTTAAACCCACCTCAAATTGGTTTAAAAGTTGTGGTTTTCAACAACATAAGCGTCTGCTTCCCAGGCTAGTCTTGTTTTAGTTCAGGCTTAAATCAGTGTTATCTGTTTTCTGTGTTTGTAACCAGGTGGGGATAGAGCCTGCATCCAGAAACAAGCAGGTGGTCGGAGGAAAGAGCCAAAAGAGGAAGAGGAGCAAAAAGGAAGTCGTCAAAGCGCCACGCAAGAAAAAGAAAGGTACAGTGTGAGTGGAAAATGTATACTTGTAAATGATAAACTGCAGAAGCACAGCTGAAAGATTTTTTTTAATTCACTTTTAGAGCCCAAGAAACGTACCCCTGCCCACGACGAGGCTGACCACCGAGCTTTGAAAATGATGACCAGACAGAGAGTCCTCTGGTCAGTACAGGAAGACTCTCTGATGATGCTCTGCAGTGTGGCTTCACAACTGTTCAACAGCAAGGTAAGCAGACAAGAACTAGTGTTATCTACTACAGCTGATGCCAAACACAAGCTGATTTAACACATGCATTTCTGGAAATCTCTTGAAAATTTCAGGCTGCCCCTGAGTTGCTTTTTCACACATGTCCCTCACAGTGTGAGGTTTTCCCTCTCAGATAGTCCTGCATGAGGCCCATTAAATGTACAATTTTTTTGCAAGGCCTGAAACATGTGCCAATTTGAAGATTTGGATTTGAATTTATAGAATAATTCCTTGCTTCGAACTTGTTTGGTTCTCGGGCCATATATATAAAATAAAGACGTGTCAGAGGGGTCATGAACCCAATCAGACAGAGATCACTGTTTTATGTCATCCATCTTCTTTCTCGTTCTTTCCTTACTTTTGTGCTTTGTACTTTAAAATAATGAGAAGTCTCCCACACATGTAAAACATTCAGTCATTAGGAGTAAGAAAATTTGGATATCAATTAAATATATATTTTTTTTTTGTCTCTGACGTGTAGGGGGGAGTCAAAAATGTTTACAACTCATTGCAGTGACTGTATTTCTGCCCTGTGCATTGTGAATGTTTTGCAGTTAAAAAGGCCGTTTGTTGCTCACTGCGTGGTTAGAGATCTGCTTCACACAGAGTTTGAGATGTCAGCCGATAAAACATCTGTGGCAGTCGGACGTCGCTCACGATACATCCTCAAGAACCCTCAGACACTTCTAAACTACAGGTAGGTACAAATAATCAAATAAAAAAACAAACACACCTTTATTAAAATGTAACTGTTTCATTCATCATGATAAAAATGTTGCAGGATCTGTTTGGCTGAGGTGTATGAGGACAAACCTCTGATGAAGCTGTTAGAGGAAAAAAAACCTGCTGATCCTGACAGTCCAGAGGTAATTCTTCGTTTTTGTTTACCTATTGAATATGTTTTTGGTTTTTTTCAATGTTTTTCAGTTTCTGATTTCACAGTTTATTTCTATTTTGTCGTTTAAGGATTGTGCGACAGCGTTCTCTGAGTACGTCAGGCTGCTCAGAGAGAAGTTCAGCTCTTCCCTGAGTGCTCGTGAGGCGGTCCTGCCTGACACAAAGCATCAGCTCTTCTCACGGTATAATGAGCTGCAGGTTTATTGTGTCGACTGGGTGGGGGGGAATCATGGTGTAACTCACAATACAATATGGGCCCTCCATAATAATAATAATATCAGGATACAGCAGTTCTTTGATAATTAATATATTAATTGATGGAATCGCAGATTTACTGACGATAATATACACTACGATATGGTACACTACGATAAGATACACGACCAAACGATAACATATCATGATGCTGTCTGACATTATCCTGCTGTCTTCTGATCTTTCTTTTCTCCTGCTGTTAAAGTCCTTTTCAAATTAACTTCTGCTAACGTTCCCATCGTTTATGTTCTAAGCATCATCATCATGATGAGACATTCAGTAGTGACACAGTACATGAAATAAAGGCGTGTCAATGGGGACTAGTTGCATTAGCAGGAAATGTGTTTAGTCCGTCAGGGTTTTTTTATATTATTGGAATTTGGTATTTGTATCACAGGAGTCAGGGAAACATTTTATTGCTGTATCGTCAATTTGTCCCATATGGTGTGGACTTAAGACAAGTAGTGAAGGCTGGGAAATAAAGAGTTAGGATGTTTTCTAATGTAAGGCTGTGATTGTGTGTTGCAGGTTCAGGGTCACAGCGATAGAAAACCGAAAGCAGATATCATGCAAAGACACTCTCAAGTGGTGAGGACCCAATAACAATCCATAGTTTTAAAACAGATTTAAATCAAAAGTTTTATGGTGGTAATTAATTGTGTGTTTTCCTGTGTCGACTGCAGCACCGATGACATTCATGCCATAGTGTTGCATAACTTGATCCAGAGCACTCTGGCCATGACCAACATCCAGATGAAGTCCTCAAGATCCTTTCAGGTACGACCGTACTTCATTGTACACCTCTGTGTTTATTTTTCAAGAGCAGAATGTCTCTTACACCGCGAGCAGAAAAACATGAATGCCAAAAGATGTCAACAACTATACAGGACAGCACATAATTGAATGGAATTGAATACAAAAATAACACAAAATCATACAAAAAAAAGTTTTTTAATTCATCATTAAGGCATTGAATAATTACATGTAAGGCATTTCAGGTAGTAAGGTCAAAAAAGTGCACAGTGCCAAGTTCATATTTGTTATCAGAGCTTGTTGAGCAGCTGAATGCTACGTGGTACAAAGGTTGTGATGCCTCTTTTAGTCCTCATCCTGGGCATTCTGTAGGGGGTGCTGCAGGTCTGCTATGGTTTTGTTGAGCAATTCTCAGTGTGCTGGTCTGTCCAGTAACATCATACTGCAGATTATTTTCCAGTTATCTTGCTACCGACAGTAGTTTCACATGATTTTCCAGTTGCTGATTGGGTTGTGTTTCTTCAAACATATCATCAAAGCTTTATTGGAAGTTTTCTTTTATGTTATACACACAAAGGGGATTTTTCCCTTTTTCAAATATAGAGTTGATGAACTGAATGTGAAAAAAGTGTCGGAGCCTTTTTACATTTAAAAAAAATTATAAATTAGAATCAGTAATGAATAACACAAGTCATAGAGTCTGTTATCCTGTTTGTCCATTCTCCTGTTAGGTTTACTGTTCAACACTCACAGATACTGAGCACACAAACTTCTCTTGTCCATTTGTCTGCTCTCTTAGACCTTCCACATGTACAGTAAGTATAACCAGGAGCTGCTGTGCCAAGTGTTCATCCAGTGCAGGAAGAGAGGTCTGGTCAATCGGCGTCGCGTTAATCAGCCGTTTGGACCCAAGAAGAATCGGGCGCTGCCCATTCTGCCGATGTCCTACCAGCTGTCCCAGTCCTACTACAGGTACACAACCACCTCAAGGAGGATGCTGTTTATTGGGGATGTGAATTTGTCCCTGTGTTATTTGTGTTTTAAAGGATGGAAAATGGACTTGAGATGACTTTTCTAGTCTTCTGACTACTTAAAACGCTTTTACACCGCATGTCAGATTCACCCATTTACACCACATTCACACACTGATGGCAGTGGCTGTTTTGTAAAGTGTCCATCAGTATTGATCCTTTCATACACAATAACACACTGTGGATGCAGCAGCGGTAGCAATTTGGGTTTAGTGTTTTTCCCAAAGATACTGAGAGACTACCGACTCTACCATTGAGTCAAAGCCACTTTTAGGATCAGTGTGTAAATACCTGGGCTTCACTTTGAGCTATCTCAGAGCAGACAAGCCAAACCTGCCATTTTTCTTTAGTCTTGTGGACACTCTGATCAATTCATTGATTTCAACCAACTTAACCTTTTCCTTCCTCTTTAATTTGTGACCACACAGCCTAATGCCACTAAATCCCCACATGTTGGACTTTCAAATGTTGGTTTACCTACTAGCCAAATCTGTGAGTAGTTTGAAGAAAGCAGAACAATTATTAAAACACCAACAACACTTTTCAGATCAGTTACTTTTGATGTCATGTGTTCAAATGAAATTGGAGTTCTTTATGATTTATTCGATACAAAAATATAAACTTCATAAAATAATTAATTAGCTTCTGATGTCACTTTGGAGTTCCTGGGAATATCTCTGCCAAAAAGCCTATTAACATTTCCATCCTTTTCCAATATTTGAACATTTCTTGGTTTATTATTGACCACACATTTCCCTCTTTGTCCTGGTAGGTGTTTCTCGTGGCGTTTCCCTCACTCTTTGTGCACCGATGCTTTCCGCTTCTTGAAGAGCCTGACTAACAACGGGGCAGGAGACGACAAACCTTTCACCATGTTCTATCACGAAACTGAGAACAGGTCATTGCAGGGGGAGGAAGAGACGGAGAGAAAAGTTTCTGAACGGAAAAAAAAGACAAGCGTAGGGAAGGAAGCTAGCAGATTGGTGAGTGAGCCAGAGAAAGCAAACGGTGACACAGCAAAGGAAGGAGGCAACGACCAAAGAAAAGTGGAAGGAGAAGAGGGGTCCATGGAGGTACATGATGAAACAACAGAGACAACAAGCGAAGCTGTGAAACAGAAAGACCAAGAAACTTCCTCAACAGCCGATTCGGCGGAAGATCCATCCAGCAGAGAGCAAACAGAAGATCATGTGCCTGAACCTGCTTCCTCAAACTCCTCACTTGAAGCTTTAGAGGAGCCTCAAGATGTGTCGGACATGCTGCGATTCTCCTTAGACTCCCCAGGTGGAGCCTGTGTGCTCTCACTCAGCCTGATGTCTCTGGGACTGCTGAGCGTGCACCTGTCCATTCCAAAACGGATGGTGGTGGTGGACAGCACCATGGTGGACAATGATGTTGTCAAGAGGTGAGTCATAACACATTTACAGAAAGGGCAAGGCTATACAGACTTTAAAAAAGGATTTTTATCACACCAACTCTGATTAATGACATTAATAGTTTTGATAAATCTACACTTCAAGATTTTTAAGCTAGTGTTATAAGGCTGCAACGGGCTTGTGGTAGCCACAAGACAATCACAAATGAGGAGCAACAAACAAAAAAAACAAGTTTGGTTCACTAAGTGAGGGAGTAACTAACAAAAAAAAAACATTCATACCACTCAGTTTTCAGACTTGGAAATTTAATTGCCAGAATTATCGTCAACACGGTTCCCTCTGGGATTTATAACCAAGTAGACAGTGACATACTGCCAACAGAACAAACTGGGCCAAATAGATCAATGTGTTCTCTTCCAATAAGGCAAGATGAGCCACAGCACTATATTTTAAAATCTGTCACAGCTGCCTTTGTAAGGTTTTGACACCAATACGACAAAGTAACTGTTTCAAAACTAGAAAAAAATATTTTTTAGTATTCCTTTATTAAAAATTCCCGGAACATACCTGGATGTTGAGATTACTAAATGCATGCTGTGACACTCAGAATCTTTCGGTAGGATAGTGAAACTACAAATAGAAAACATATGTGTAAGCATGTCCAGAGCTGAGTTTGTATTTACAAATCGATTTATGTAAAAATAGAGATTCTTATCTTCTGAGATTTTAAATAGATTCATAAATCATTTTTTTTCTTTGGCCTATCAGTCACTCACTGCTAAGTGCTAAGGTTAGCTCTTTAACTCAGTAGAATGCCAAATGGAGCAGCAAGAAATTCAGCCAGTCTCACAGATGACTGGAGTAGATCCTGATTATGGACTGATTCATAAATAGACTTTGAATCATTAATCCATGAATCCAGAATCATTTTGAATCGAAAATAGATTCTCAATCGAATCGTGACCCCAAGAATTGAACTGGAGACACCCAAAGATTCCCAGCCATAATTTACATAACTGATGATTACGTATTTCTGATTCTGAGTATTTCCTTTCAGGACTCATAAAGTGTTTCATTGGGTCTTTACAGTCATCAGTGTGAGGCATCATGAAACTCTAGTGATAAAATACTTACAATACAATTTTAAACGGTGCAAAAGTTAATGTATAGAATCTAAGCACTTCTACAGAGATGTTTTCATTATAAACGATTGTTGTTAAAATGTGCGACTTTTCAGTATGGGAGTTCTGGATGAAGATGAAGATGATGATGATGATGGTGAGGACTGTGATGGGAAAAAGAAACTTGAGGTGAAGGCCCATCAAGCGTCTCATACCAACTACCTGATGATGAGAGGATACTGCAGTCCTGGCATAGGTGCTTTTTCCCCCCTTTACTTTTCTTAGCCAGATACATTTGATTTGATTTTTAAATCTGTCTCACTACCACCTAATGGATGGTTTTTAGCAACATATTTCACATCATCAAATGGAAGAGATAAAAAGTTATCAAGTGCAGCAGAGATGATGACTTTTTTTTTTTTTTAAAGACAAACCAACTATCAGTTTAATTTCTATAAATGTATTACCGATAACTGAAAAGTAATTTGTGATTATTCATAAAATAATATTAAAGATCGTTTTATTTTTTTTAAATAATGTTTTTTTGTTTTTTGTTTTTTTTAAATGTTGTTTTGTTCTGGTTTGTTTCCAGTCAAACTACGTAACCTCAACACCAGTGATAACATCGTGTTGGAATCATGTAATATGAGGTTGCAGCTACGTAACTCACCTGCTCACCATCTGTTCACTCAGGAGAGTAAGTATAAACACATGTAAAACATGTAGATACACCGGTCATTTGCAAAGAAAAGACCGCAGATCTAATCCCTTTTTTTCACCTTACAGTTTCAGACCCTCATCCATTGGACTGGAGTAAATGTGGCCCATCACTGGTGCCCTCCAACCTCACCTACTCCACCTGCTCCTCCATTTCCTCTCCATTCGATGTGAGGGCCTGTGAGAACCATTTGACTGAGCAAAGAGGATACACTCTGAAGGACATAGAAGCCTGTGCTCTGATCAGAAAGAGCTTAGATGAAGCTGGTGAAAAGGGCATAGATATGCAGGATCTCCACAAGACTCTCTTACACCTTCAGCAGCCACAGTGTGGACACACCAGGAGCCTGCAGCAGTATTTGGAGGTAAATACATGTGCAATTATAATGTCCTACAAAGCCAAAACATGGTGTAATGGGTCAAACATTTGTTGGTGTTTGACAGTTTCAGGAAAAATCAGCTTCCTAGTTGGTTCTACACAAATGTATTTTCTACCCTCGATCTGATTTTCTCCAGGAGTTACAAGAAGAAGGCCAGGTGGTTAAAGTTGGGAGTTTGGGCGTCCGTTGGGTCCTCACACAGCACGCTGATCCGTGGCTGCTGACTCTAAACTCTAAGCAATGGTCCCAGTCACAAGCCTCATCAGACAAACTCCCTTTCATGCGCAAGAGATGCCGGCGAGGAACGCGACGTGAGAAAGAGGAACCAACTGCAAAAAAATCTGCTGTGGATGGTAGAGAGGGGGGTGAAAGGGAGGATGTAGAGACAGCATCCAGTGATGTAACAAGAGAGAAAATGGATGAGGAAGAACATAGAGAAAAGCAAAACGAGAGTCCAGATGAGGAGATTGAAGAGAAAGAGTTGAGCATAGTAACGGAGGGGGGAAAACAGATGGAGCATGAAGAGAAAGGAGAGGAGGAAGCACAACAGGAAAAGGTGGACACTGAAGAAAGACCGGGAAATACGAGAGAGCTTAGAGCCAGAAAGGGCAGTACAAATGCTGAAAAGGAAGAAGATGAATATGATGCGTAAGTACACACATATATGAACTTATTGTAGTTAAAGATGCATTTTCCTGTACGCCAACTCTTTCACCTCTCTGTTTTTATCAAAATCCTTTGATCCTCACAGTTATGAAAATGTGAGTTTCATCAGCCGGCCGTGGAGAATGGTTGACGGGAACCTGAACCGGCCGGTGTGTAAAGGGATGCTGGAAGGCCTTCTTTACCACATCATGTATCGGCCTGGACTCACACAGAAGTCACTGGTGGAACATTACAAAGATATACTGCAGCCAGTAGCAGTGCTGGACCTAGCAGAGGTAAACACAAATTATTAAATGACCTACTTATAGTTACTAATGCAGATTTATGTTATATTCTGCATATCTACAGCTTTCCCCTTTTTAATGGATGATGGGGGGGATATTGCTTGGTGTTCAAAGTAGAAAATGTATTGGACGCAGGTAATGTGTACTCGATTAGGGCCCAGACTCAGGTAATGGGGACTTGACTCTGACTCAACTCAGATTTTTTTGTTGGTAACTCAGACTTTAACAATTGGGGACTCAACCCGTACACAAGGTTTGGTGACTACTACAACACTGGCAGTACAATAGCTTATATATTTCAAAACTCACAGATGTCATGTGCCAGTTAAGCAGAGTTTAAGATAATGCTGTTAAGTTGCTGCAAATGGCTGATTTAAAACCCTCCGTTTCTTCCACAGGCACTCATAAGCATGGGCTGTGTAACTAAGAGAACTCTGGTAAAAGCTCCTAAACCGTCGCTCTTCGCAAAGTCAAGAAGTGAAAGACTAATGAAGATTGAAGATCCAGATACTGTGTTTTATGAGCCAACCATCAGCTGTTGCCTCCGGCTCGCTCAGTTGTTTCCCAACGAACGACACTGGAACAATTGTTTACCATGAGAATATTCAGGGACCTCAAATGGCTTGCGCTTGTTTTACTGGACATGGCTTGGAAGTTACACAGCAGCCATTTTCCTTGTCAAATAACACTCAATGTTGAGAGTTTATCTGCTATTAAAAAGTTGGACTGCTGTGTGAAGGTTTTAAAACCTTTAAAGGAGTCTTGCAAATTGTCATAATTTCACTGCGGCAAAACATAGTAAAATTTGAAGGAATATCAGGCTGTATTTCAAGATGAAAAAATATTTTAGATAACTAAATAGCCGCAGTTAAACGTCATTACAACTACTTCCTAGCTTTCCTCACCATTTGACAGAATTACACAATAAAACAGGCTAGTATGTTTAACAGACTTAGCAGTTGGTACCTACTGTAAAAGGTTATAAAGATGTTTTACCTTAAAAATCCAAAGGGCCATCTTCGAAAAAGATATTTGATAACATACAAGATATTAATAGCTAAAACACAAAAGCTAATGCTAGTATTAAGCAATTACTGACTAACATAACTGTTAGTAAACTAGTCATACTGTTAGCTGGGTAACAATAACTTTGTTACCTCATGTTAGCGTTAGTAACAAAGTTACGCCTATCCTATTGTGTCTTGTAAAACTATCAAACGGAAATGATAACCAGTAAGTGGTTGAATGCTAATGTTAGCTGTTGTTAAACTGTAGCTAATTAGCATGCCGCTAAGTTAAAAAGTAAACATATTTAATAACCTACAAAATACAAACAAGTAAGTCACAACAGCTAACTGGTATTCAACAATTATTTGCTATCATAAAAGTTTGCTAGTAAAACATTTCCTTCCTATTCTATCCTGTTAAACAAGCAAACACAAATGTTAAGAAGTTGTTGAATGCTAATGTCAGCTATTACATTTTGGCAAACAAGTTTTAAAATATAGTGTTTTAACTTAAAACACTCCACTGACTCCACACAATTACTTATCAGTTGTCATTTATTGGTGATAAATGATGAGGTGTGAAAGGACAACTTGTCAGACTCTATTTGTTTAAACAATTTGCCAACCAAGAACACAGCAATACAACTTCATAACAAAGCATTTGATCTTCCACCAGAGTTTGACGTCAGGCAAAAAACCATCGTGAATATGGCGAATGGGTGCATTATAAGGCTATAGAAGTTTAAGCAACAAGTTAAATAATGTAATTTTACAAATAGGTTCATGTCATTAACTTCTTTGAATGATATGGTATATCTTCTGGTTTTACAGAACTTTTGTTGTAAATATTTTAAGTTTTGTGTTCCTGTTTCTCTTATCATATTATTACCTCAAAATCATTAATAAAAATTTCACATAACCTGACTTGTACAGTGTTATCAGTGTGCAGATAAGTGGGCAGGCTCTGAAGTTCAGATACTATGTCCTCAGATCTGGATTCACAAACTGTTCAAATATTTTTGTCGTCAAGATATAAAAAAACAGTACTGCTGTATTTAAGTATTAGTTGCTTGATAGAATTTATTTAGTGGTTTCAGTCCCATTTTTTTGTTTGGCTCACATTGGCATGATTTCATAGAAAGAAAGGGCCTTTGTTTAATCAGCGCTATTGATGTTGATAAGTCAAATACCAACACCAAAGAAAATAAACCATTGACACCACCCTTCATTATAAAATCATCTTGCAAAAAGAAGACAATGGTGCTGAGTAGAGCTTGGCCTGGGGCCTGAAGGACCACAGACACCTCCCTTGGTGATGTACAAAAAAGACGGCTACGGTGAACTGTAAGTGACAATTACTTAATTAATCAATAACTTTAAAATTGACACATAACAGCCTACATACATTAACTGTGCTACATAACAGATTTTTAAAACAGTTCATGTTTTGTCTCCCTGTTCCCCTGACTTAATCTTAAAGTTCCCCATTTCAGAAAAATCCAATCATTGACTGTTTGGCTTATAGTTAGATGAAAGGATATAAACCATAGACTGTAAAAAGTCTATGATATTAACCCCATCATGTGTCCACGTTAAAGCTAGAGTTATACTAAGCAACCATTTATCTAGATGTTGCATCAATTGTTCAGTCCAAAGTCAATAAAATCTGCTTACCATCTCTTTTAAAATGAAAAATGTTTATCATACAAAAAAATCAGAATTTGCATAAATACACTTTGGTGTTTCTTTTTTTGGCTGAAGCCCTGTTTTCAATTCACACAGGAAAGTATGTTTGATCGGGAGTTCCAAAGCTTAGCCTACTTTTATTTCTTTCTTTTTAATCTTCCAGGCTACATTACCATGGCAAATTTAAAACATACAACTGCTTCATACGTTTTAACGATTAACAGTTGCCATTTATTCATTGTGTTCAATGTCTTTTTTGTAAACTGTCTTCTGTAGTTTCTGTCTTCACAGTGATCGAGGCTTATGATTAGAGTATACAGATTTGTTTAGAAGTCATCTCTTGCTATTCATTCATTACTTTCAATATGTCTTTCTTCCTTTAAATTGAAGGATTGGTGTAGAAAACAGAGTTGATTGTAAGGCACAGTCAACAAAGTATTCACTTGATTTGGAAGCTTAACTAGTTTAGTGTCACAGAACATTTCATGTAGCTTTTATCATTCTTATATTGAAAGCCTTGTAGAATGTAGTCTTCAAAACGACACTGTCATGCCCCTCCGAGGAGAACAAACATATTCTCTTAATCTTTTATTTTATTTTAATCTTTCATTCAGCTTTCAGGCTGTTGAATGCTGACAGCTGTAATTGATTTATGTTCAGCTCCTGTACACTTAAGTAAACTTTTATCTAAAGTTGTTATTTGTAGTGTTTTTTCACGATCTGGCCTCAGATTTGGAGATCTGTGCTTCTGCAGATCTATTGTCACTGCCAGGGTGTGTCTGTTATTTTTGTTTTAAAAGTAATTAGGTAGATTGTGAAACTAAATGGCCCCTCTTAGATAGGCCTAAATAAAGTTGTCTGAATCTGAAGCTAACATAGCTGCATTACTAGCCAATTTCTGAGCTGTACACAGAGTTATTACACTGACTGATCAAGTGGATACCGGATACTATGGAGGACAAGATCTGACAGAAGTATAAATAAATAAATGTATAAATAAATACTGGAATAAATGAATAAAAGAATGAAAAAATAAATGCGGAAATAAGTAATTGTAGAAATACATTTAAAACATTTAATTATTTATGTCCCAGTTTTTATTTATTTATTCACGCATTTATTTATTTATTCCAGTATTTATTTATACATTTATTTATTCATTTATGCTTCTGTCAGGTCTCATCCTCCATACAGATCCTCCCTAGTTTCAATTTCACGTCCTAAAAAAAAAAGATCTCAGACCTAAGATCAGCCTGAGGACGTCGGTGATGTACAGAAAACATTTTTTCTCACATGTCTCAGTCCTTCCCACAAAACAGTGACGTGATTGTCAAAGCTACAGTAACCTCGGTCATCTCAACACAATGAAAAGCAGGAAGTGGACTTGGGGGGTTTGGTCCAGAGCCTTAACTTTCACTTTTGTTCTCGCTCCAGGGTTAACCTTTCCGTTAATTTACTTCCAATACCATCAGGAAACACACAATGCTTTTCTGTGAAGTGATTTTTGTTTTGTCTTTGATGACATTTCTACTCGACTTCCACGCGTCGGGCTGTGGTAAGTTTTCAGAAATGTAATTTATCTGTTCGGCTGATCGTTTGCCTTCTGTTGTGCTTCCGGTAGACTTTCTATCAAACACGGTATCATAGGCTATTATGTTTTGTAGGCTATTATTACGTAGGCTATTTATATTCTTATCGCATGTTTCTTTTTATCAAATGAGGTAAAAATGGATAGTTGTTGCTTTCTGTCATTATTATCTATTCACGTCTTATCAAACATTTTCTTTTATTCTTCAATCATTATAGGCTCAAATTAGTTTTCTCATCCCCGTTAACCTGTTGCTTTGTTTAACAATAGCTTAGTTGTGACATGATGTACATTTTAGACAAAATGTTTAGTGCAAATGATCCTGTATTGACTTAAAATATATATTTATCTTATAATCTGAATATTTTCTTAGCATTCTGTCAGCTATGGGGCTCCTTGGTGTTTTCGTGCCCAGGCTTACTTAGCCATTGTTGATGTTGACCTAAAAAACAGAACCTATAGGCATTTATATCAAGTATGATAGGCTATATTTAGAAATAGGCCTAAATTAAAAATGCAATGTAAAACTAAAGCATTTTGAGGCTTGTGCAGGTTTAGCAGGACTGCATTGTGTTTGTTTGCAGATGGATGAGATTGGCTGGAAACACCATGAGTAGACTAAATAGGAAGAGCTATCAGGAAGTAAAAAAACTGTCCTACATTAAAAGACCAGACAGAAACACTGTTATAACAACATAAGTTATGGTTGATAGACACTGAATGGCTTCTTTAATAAATATGAGCAAAATTACAGTTTTGGATTGAGACAGTTGTTTTACATTCAGTTCTCAAATCTTCACTCTTCTTGTTTGTGTTACAGTTTTCAACTGTACAGATAAACCTGTGTTCACTCCATCCCGGCTTGTGGTCAAGTATGGTGACCCAGCGTCTGTGATCTGCACATGTCAGCAAGAATGCCTCAACGAAATATTTAACATAGAGCATTCTGTGGGAAAGGTAACAATAAACAGAACCACAATTTCCTGGAATATTGATAGCTTCACTGACTGGACAGCTCGTCTCCAGTGCTATTACAATAAGGCTGCTGAGAATGTTTCTGATCCTGATGTCCAGTGCTGTACCATCCTGCCCCTAACCGTATACAGTAAGTAAACCTGCTGATGAACTAAATGAACAGAATACTGTTGCTTGTGTGACAATTGTATCATTGAGAAACAAAATAATATGCCTATTAATGTATTCAACCCAAGCTCTCTTTGTGTTTGTCTCCACAGAGCCCCCAGATAAGGTGTCCTTCAGCTTTGTTAACCACACCGGGCCATTGATAGAGGCTCATCCGTACACTCTGCAGTGTACAGTACATAATGTTGCTCCTGTTGAAAAAGTCAAGGCAATCTTCTACAGAGGACATTCAGTTGTTGGTCAAGTACAGGTTAAAAACAGTTATGGGAAAAAACCAATGACTCAGTCCTATACTTTGGACGTCACCCCCCATAAAGGTGAAGATGGTGCTGCGTATTGGTGTGCAGCAGAGCTTGTCCTGGGACCTGAAGGACCACAGCCCCCTCCAGTGGTGATATCTCAAAACATGACTACCACTGTATACTGTGAGTCTGATAACAAAAATCTTCTTCAGTTATGAAAAAAAAAGATTTTCATCAATTTCTTGAATAATTATTGAGGCAATGGGTCACATGACTACTTGGTATGCAAAACCAGTTGTTTGTAATCATGACCCAGCATATTTGAATTACCCAACTCTGCATTCACATTTACAAACTGTAGATTCTTGTCAAGTGTTGTCTAACTTTGATTTGTGGGCAACCATGTTGAATTCTCAAATCTGGCACTGTGGCTGTTGCCATCTTAGTTTTTAAGCAGGAAGTGACCATATTTGAACAAAGGGGTAAGATAGTCATTTCTACACTTGTGTTCTAGTTAAGAGGGGACATGGTAGCAAGTTCTCAATCACAAGCTAAACATGTTGTAGAGAATCATCAATTTTACTAACATTGAATCAGGAAATACCAAATGATCATCTCTCAGTGTTGAAGAAGACATGAAACGAGCAAATGAGACCATAGGTTTATTAAACCTAGTCAGAAGTAGTCTCATTTTTTCATAGAGTTACATTATACACTGACTTCTTTGGTCAATAGAAGAATGCAGATTTGAGGCACGTCCACATTGGCATTGTGTTTAAGACACTGAGGCTTCATCCTCTTCTTTTGTACAGTCAAATGTTTGTAATACAATAATATGATAACATATTTTGTATCGATTTGCAAAATTGCTATTAAATAGATCTGTGTCCGTCAATAAAGGTATTCAGTTAATTGTGAAAAAATATATCAAGCAAATGCCTGAGTAGTGAATAAATCAGGAGAAATAGGAGAAAATGTTGAGGTATCCTCCCACACTGCTCCTTTATAACTCATTGTATATGTGTTTAAATTAATATGTATACATTTTAAAATTGCTCCCCTTTTAATCCTATGACGTGTTATGTTTCACCCACATTTTGTTAAAACACAGATGTGCCTAAGCTACAGGTTCCAAAACATCCAGGGTTGATCACCATCAATAAAGGAAACCAGCTAAAACTGGATTGCTCGTCTGATGGAAACCCGAGTCCCTCATACAACTGGACGCTTCCATCGGGTAGCCTTCACTGGAGTAGCATCCTCACTTTCGAATCTGCAGCTGCTGAACATGAGGGCAAGTACACCTGTACTGTCAGCAACGGCTATTGGAACTTCACTGAGGAGTTTCATGTGAAAGTCCATGGTGAGTTTTACATTTTTACATGTCCTCTCTTCAGTGATGTGGTTGTCAAATGAAATAAATCAGAATCAGAAATACTGAAAAGCCATGTTACTTTCAGGTGAGAACGTGACAGCAGAAGGGATCATTGCATAGATCACGTTCACACAGTAGCCATTTTCTTCTGACATCCTGCTCAGATTGGTTAATGCTGCATCATGGACGACTGGCATAAATGGTCTAGCAGGGCTAAACTCTAACATACAGAACAAGTCATATCTGTAAATGGGCTCATTGTGTTACAGTCCTAGCACTCTATTTTCTTCCTTAGTCTAAATGTGTGACAGGTGTCTTGGCATGCCCCTTTGATTTGCTGATCATTAATGACAAATTAATGAATATACAGTATGATTACCCATTAGTATCTATCAAACAACAGCTAAAGTCATTATTCTAAAAGTGCATCCTTTTTAAAAATGTTTTAAATATTTCAGGGAACGCATGTAAACACTTCACTTTGTAAGGTTGTTAAAAATGTGATACTTTGATACTTTTTGATTCCATGTGTTTTGAAACACTATTTTTACTTTTCGATACTACCTATGATTAAAATAATAGATAGTATCGAAAAGTACCAAAGCTTAAAAAAAAATACAGATCTTCAGTCACATTTTAACACACAGCTACCAAGAGCTAAAGAGAGAGAGTAATGCCATTTCAACAGTGTGCAAGAGTTTTGCAATTTTTAGTCATTAAAAACGAGAAATTCCACAAATTTGGGTGCATAGGACTTCTGTGACTGTTGTTGTGGTATCGAAACAGGTTGTTTAAAATCTGATATCGTGGCATCAGTGGAACCTCTGTGTTGTGGCTGTTTTTGTTGAATAACGTTTTATCGCTTCGCTAACTTCACAATCTATTTTACTGAACACTGTGAAGTCTAATACATTCAATAGTTACAATTATCAAGATGCTAATTCTGTTAGCATGTTAATAACAATTTCCATTATGTTTAAGAATCAATCAAACAAACTAAGGTGTACATCCCTTTCCATCTGCCAGAAAGATCCACCACCCTGGGAAAAATGCACCAGCTGTCAGTAGTCGTTATATTGACTTATTGCTGGGTTCCAGGTTTCTGATTGAATAGATGTTAGAAATCTAAGAAAGCCTCATCATTTCCCTACTTCCAAACCAAAAACCTGTTTTTGTTGAATAATGTTTTATCCCCCCCCCCCCTTTTTTTTTTTTGTACTCATCTCTTCACAGCCAACAACATCGTATACATTATACTTGGTATACTATTTGCTGTTGTTCTGCTTGTCATCATTGGTGTTATCTGCTACTACAAACACGACCTGATTTTGAGCGTTTGCTGCTCTTGCTCACCACATTCTGCCGTGCCCACCGGAGAGTGAGTGGACGGGAAAGCCTGAAATGTGTATGGACCATAATGGAGCAGTTTGCTACGTGAAGACTTGTAAGTCAAGAGGCTCCCCTGTGGCTGAAGCAAACCATGAGCCACAACTTCACCTGTTGAGCCTAGTGAGCAACCTCTTCTACATCTCCCACTCCCCCTTGTCCTGTTCTCTCTTTGTCCTGTATTTAGATCAAATGTCTTTATTTGTCTTCAGACAATTTGTCTATCCTAATCCTGGTTGGCTTTATTTCACATTTTGTCACCTAAATATGTTCAAAAACATATATATGTCAACAGTCACTATACACTTTGTGCTGCTCCTTAATACTCCCATACATGAGTTAAAGTGTGGAGGTCTGGGGGAAGACATACAGAACAAATACAGTACCGATTTGCTTTCTTCAGAAATGAGCAATAAGAATTACGAATATATCCTCTTACAGAACCAACAAAACCAATCTTCTTCAAACTGAATACATTGAAACTTAAGGACCTGGTCAATTTCAAAACTATTCAAATCATGTCCAGAGTTCAAAATAAACAGTTACGGAACAGTATCCAAAGAGTTGTTGAGCAAAGGGAAAATGAAGACAACCTCAGAGGTTTATTTATGTACAAAAAACAAGCTGGGAAAACCAATGTGAAACTTCATCACAATAAAGTGGATTAATCTATGGAACAGCTGTAGTGAAGAAATTAAAACATGTAAAAGGATCCTCTGCTTCCTGCTCTGTTGGGTTACAACCACGTTTCTGTCCAACGTATACGAAACAGATGTAGAACTGAAGAATCAATGAGTAAGATGGAATAATATAAGATGTAAGGTCTGTACTGTCTACCAGCTGATGTGAGTTATATATTCTATTTGTTGTTGTGTTTTGTTGCTTAGCTAGTTAACTGTATTCTATGATTTTATTTTGAAAGCTCAGGCATTGGTGAAGCCTAAAAGGAAAAAGGGGTAGGACTAGTTTTTTTCACTTCATCCTTCACCATTTTCCAACATGGACTTAAAAAATAATACACAACAAAAGGAAGTTCTCATTGTTATTTTCTTTGTCTGTTTGTATATTTTCTTTGCTATTTTTAATATGTTTTTAAGAAATATAAAATGTGAAATGAAAGAAAAATGTGTAATGCTATAATTATCAACAACTGTTGTGCATATTGGCCAATATGAAAGTTCCCATAAACAAAGTGTAACTGTTTGTAATTCTTGCTGTTTAGTTTCATCACTCTGAAGGACTTTATTCCTAGAGGTGCAGGAAGTGTATTGTTATTATGTAAAATTATATAAGCTTGATTTTGTGTGTGTGTGTGTGTGTGTGTGTAATTGCTTGAATAAAATACTAAGCTCCAAAATGTATTGTTTATTTTATTATGTGAATAAGTGAAAACCCTTTGTACAAACAATAGCCTATAGTCAGTGTTTTTAAGAGATATTTCATTGCAATTTCAAGTAACTACAATGGCATTGAACTAAAATGGAGCTCAGCGTAAGTTCAGACAGGAAGACTGCTTATATTCTTTCACAAATTCATTCATCCTTTCACTTCAACCTAAACTACTTCCTCTGTCTACCTGCTCTGGTGATCAGCTCATAATCAGCGTTTATTCTTCAAGTACGGTAATTAACCAACCAGATTCGGGCACAACCTCTCTCAACCAATCATCCTGCTGCAGCAAAATGCTAAAACAGTTCTCTCTCTTCCACAGTAATTCTGTCATTTCAGGGCAACCGCTTCAAACACACACTTTACGTCAGCTCAAAAAGGAGAAAGTCATCTCCACTTGTTCACGTTGTCAGCCTCACGGGAATCAGCAGGTCACGCCGGTGCAGGAAGCAGCCTGATCATCTAGGCTATCTGCAGTCTCTGGTCATCTCCAAGCTGTCTGTCACAGTGTTAATATCCCCGTCTCATCATCAGCGTCCCTCACAGGTTGCAGTCTGCGTCAGGTTCAACTTACAGTGAAACCACACAGCTTCTGGTCTCCGCTGCTTGGCAGCACAGGTGAGCAAACATCATCGCTGTTACCTGCGGTCTCAGGTAAAAAAAAAAATGTAAAAAGGGGGAAACTCCCTGATACCTTTACTTGTTATGATAGAAAGGCTATCACTATGTTTGGCACTGACTAAGTAGGCTATTATTCAGTGTTTCCCCTCATTATATTTGGGCCTGAAGGTCAAGTAATTTTTTTTTTTTTTTTTTTGGGGGGGGGGGCTTTTTGTGCCTTAATTGTAGGGATAGGATAGTGGATAGAGTCGTAAATCAGGGAAACAAGTCATTTAAGGACACCTTTCTGATAGAAAAGGACAGCTGTCATTAAAAGTAACACCTGAACACCAAGATTCCTTCAAGTGTTTGTGTTGTCATGTCGGCTTGTCCCCACCCCCCCAACGCTGTAAACCTAGGGGAAACACTGTTATTTATAATGAACTAGGGGAATTAGGATCAAAACATAGGCTATAAATATAGCCTATATCAGCGTTGCTAATCTCATCACCATGGTTAAATAATTTGAACTTTTTTTGCATAATTGGTTTCAATCACTGCCTGGCGTTCTTTATCAATGCATTTTCTAAATCTTATAGTTAGGGCTGGTGCTGGTGTAGACCAGCTCTTAGTTATGCTGCTATAGGCTTAGACTACCGAGGGAACTGGCACCTTGAGTCTCTCTCTCTCTCTCTCTCTCTCTCTCTCTGTGCATAGTACATCATATTACTGCATGTATCTATCTGTAAATCTCAGTCACTAACCACCTACTTTCCTGGGAGCTCTTGAGCTCTCTTAGGCTCCTCGAGATCGTTGGTTGATGGCCTGCCAGAACAGGCCATGACTTGCTCCCTATCCCTCTTCCTGCATCTTATCCCTTCTCTCCCCCTATCCCTTTCCAAGCTCAGGCTCATGACGAAACAGCCTTCATAGGCCTAGACTGCGCCGGGGATCCGGACGAAGATTTCTGCCTTTTTAATAAGGCAGTTTTTTCTTCCAAAAAAATGCTGTGTGGTTTCACTGTAAGTTGAACCTGACGCAGACTGCAACCTGCTGCTTTGCTAAAGTGCTCATGATGGATAGGCCGGATCTTTTTAATATAGCAATAAGTAAAGTCTTTGACCTGCTTTTTGTAACATAACAATGAGAACGGTCTTTTTACCTGCTCTTTTGTCATGTTAACAGACAAAGAGTAAGGTATTTTATCTGCTTTTTGTAAAGTGTCTCGAGATAACACTTGTTATGTGTTGACGCTATACAAATAAAATTTGATTGATTGATTTTTCTCTCTTCTTTTACCCGATTTACAAGAATGATTTAAATCAACGGGGGGAACAGTCAACAAGTGGCAATAAAGCGGTAGAAATCAGCATACCAGGTCTGTTAAATAATAATAACATGAATCAGGCCGATCAATATCATGCTCCATTTTTTTTAAAGCTAGGCCAGAGAGTTTCATAACAACAAAAGTTCACTCTTCTTAATATTTCATGAGGAAGGTTTTGAGTAATCCAGTACCAAAAAATAAAGAACCTTAATTCAAAGCTCTTTAGTAATTTACTTCTAATCATTGTACAACAGGCATAAATTGACTGTATCAAGAGTTTCAGACTTTCACGTTCACTCAGGGTAGTTCTATGTATTTTCTTTATTTAACCAGGAAAACGTAAGCCAGTCATTCTAATAGGCTAATTGTAGAAAAGGCCCCAAAGTCACCTGTTAAGGTTTTTGCTTTATGTTAAAATAGTGTTTGATTCCTGTTCAGTTTAATGTGATGATATTGTGCTCAATAGGGGAGAGGTGTCACCTGCTGGTCATATAGTGAATTACATCATGTAGTAATGAGCAGTGTGCATCAGTCGATGACAGATGAGTCATCAGAGTAATCACTTCATAAGTTGGTTGTGCGTGTGTGAGTTTAGAGCTTAGTTGTTCGGCGTGTTGTAGATATGCTAATTAGCTGACGTCACGGCCCCGACATGCTTGCTATCTGTCCCCCGGCTTAGTTGGAGCCACACAGTAGTGATGTGAAAAGCAGTTCTTTTCAGTGTACTGAATCAGTAGAATCAGTTCAGTATGGTGATTCGTTCACCGAATCGTTCAGTACTTCTCTGCAGCTCTGTCTGTGAATCAGAATTTAATAAGCTGAAACACGGCCGAATGTTTAGTTCTGCTCGCGATCGAAATGAGAACAGCCGGTGGTGAATAATAAACCAATGAGCTGAGAATTTAGTTGGATAAAGCTACAGTTTGCAAACTGAAAGCTGCTAAAACAATCACATTTATTTTCCCCGACCGTTCTGTTCAGTACATTCAGTACACAAACTTTGACTAACTGAGAGGAAGAGAGTGACTCGGAGGCGGAGCTGTCGTTCAGTTCGTTCACTCTCTTCCTCTCAGTTCGTTCAGTGAACGTGAACAAGCGAGACTGCGAGTCACCAGCCTCAGTCACACACACACTGTACTGACTGAAACACGATCGTTAGTAGATGTTTAAACAGTCAGCTGAGTGAAATTAAGTTGGATATAAAAGCCGTTTGTAAACTGACAGCAGCTATAAAAAGCACATACATTTTCGCGACACCTAAATGTTAAATAATATGTTTTCTACTTCCTCAATTTTGGAGACATGAGAGAAGTAGGGGCGGGTTTTAGTGACACAGCTCCCGACCGACTCCGTCCTGTTGGTTCAGTCAGTATGTATCACGGACATGAAAGGGAGAGGGAGGGCGGGCTTTGAGCGACTCTTACAGTCTAGAGAGAGAGATACGAGACGGGAGAGAGGAGAGCGCAACTGAAGTTGAGAAATGAACGACTCTTTTCAGTCAGTGATTCAGTTCAGTTCGTTCACCCAGATGATTCGTTCGTTTTGAACGAATCGTTCATGACCGACTCATCACTACCACACAGTAGTTGAAAAAGAGTCATGTCGAATTCATTACATGTTTGTGCTTAGCCTACCTAGTGCTAATTCTTTCCCGTGTTAATATTAGTGTTATTTTAGTTGCCTGTTAGTTACAAGGTTTGCTCTCTGCACGAGGAGGAAAGTTTTAATGTCCGTGCTTCACAACAAAAGCATCGTAGTATTTTTATAGGGGAATGATTGTATGACTGTTAAGCCTACGATAGCCTTTCTGTGTTTAATACTTTATGTTGGAGCCAAATGAGGTGTTTGTTTTGTGTGATGCTATTTTCCTTATGGTTGTGTGTTGGCCCTCTACTGGGCACTATGTGTAGCCTGGGCAGATGCTGTGGTTAAGACAAGGCTCCAGGTGAGGTGGGACAGGTGATTGAATGGAGGCAAACAGTTTTTTTTACCGTGTCAGCCTGTCGGAGTTAAATGCATCCAACGCGGATTTGTTTGTTTATTTATAGACAGTGGTTCGTCATATGTTCCTTTATTGATAAGAAGTGTTTAAAAATAAATGGATTGAAATATCGAAATCAAATCATTAATGGACTGAGTTAATTTCTTTGAGCTAAGCACACGTCCGAAAGCTTCCACATTCATCCCTCAAGTGACTTTTCTAAACAATATTGGGTTTGTTAAAATTGGTCACTACACTTTAGGTTAAAGAGACATGTAGCTTACCTTTTATTTATTTAAATATTATAACCTATTACATTACTGTACAGTGTTTTGTATGTTATAGAGGTAAGATGAAGCATTCAGATTTGTGTTCCTTAAGTATATATTCTGCTATTCTTTTTCTTATAGAAAACCACAACAAGACCCAATACTCTGTCATATTGAATGGCCACTGAGATGCCTGTATTTTGTTTCACTACAAGAGAAGAAGTAAACAGCCATTCAACCAATTCTGCACTCGTTATTCATATTCTGGAATAAGGCCTGAAGTGGTGTTCTGGCCGACGCACCTGAGTGAATCCAGTGAAAAGCAACAGACTAATGTCCCAACTGAGTTTAGTTTTATTATCTTCATTACACTAATAGTTATTTTCCAACATGTACGGGCTCATTATCTCATTCCCCTGCTGGCGTCTCACTCTACAAATATTCCTTGCAATCTCTGTTTTCAACCCATGGTAGTCATACTAATGTTGCACAACTAATTGTGAACTGTTCCTGATATGAGGTTTGGCCATAATCACATTATGAAAGTCTGAAATTATTAAAAAATAAATGAATGAATAAAAATTAATGCGTTTTAGTTAACAAACAATACTTCTTACTTGGCATGCTCACATGTTAACTCGATTGTCACCGAGTTTAAAATCACCACTCTGTTATAAAATGTTCTTCAAATAGATAAGCTGAAGCCAGATCAAACTAAAAGCAGCGCTTGACAATTCATGCAAACAAGATCATCACTTAGAAATAGACTATTTGAAGTGATTGAATACCTGGAAATGTCAATGTAGATAAAGAATTTAACAGACTGGAAGTGATTTGCTCATTTTAAACCATGTAACTGCCAGAATATCACTAATTTAAAAAGAAAAAAAAAAGCACCACAAGGTGGTGTACTGTATGTTTTAGTTTTAATGACAGAAAGTTGTTATTCTCTGACAGCCATCTTGCAGGCATGTAAGACGGGAGAACACTCAAATTCAGCGATTAGTTGGTGCAGGGCAAGTCTTTATTACTGCTAAAGTATAAGCACATTTAGCACAGCATGATATTAGAGCTGGTTATTGTCCACAACCTCACGATTCGATTTCGATTCTTTGGGTCACGATTCGATATTGATCAATATGCTTTGATATCGATTCAACATTACACATAGGTGAGAGAAATACTGAGATCACAGTACCTTCTTATATTTGTTAAATAATGATGTTTATATTTGTTTGAAACAAACTGACTCAAAAAATTGAATTTATATTTGCATTACTCTAGAATAAAACATGAAAATACAGTATGTGCTAAAGTGCAAAAATGTGCCTGACTTGAATTCACAGCACCCACAGTGCCCCCAGTGGAGGGGGGTGGAATTACATTCGAAATTCAAAGCACTCACAGTGCCCCCAAGTGGAGTGGGGTGTCAGTACAACGAAGAAAAAAAATCGATGCTCAATTCAAACCACGAACCTCTACAACAATCAAAAGCTACAGAGAGACCAACTGTACCAAACAACAATACCAGCTACAAATAATTCACGGGTTCATAATGTTTTATGCTTTTTATTCTCTGCACAGGTTTAGGTTCATTCTCAGACAATGTACATGACTGCATGAAAGGTTTCAGTACTTGCAATAGACTGGTTTCTGTTTTGTTTGTGATGTTCTTAAGATGTTACCCAACCCCGATGTTACCCCGATGTCCTTAAGATTCAAGAGATGATTGATTTTTTTTTTTCCATTGAAAGGCAGTGTGAGATCAAAGCATTCTTAACTTGCCCATACCCAAGCCATGTACGGCACCAATAAAATGAAATTAAGGTTTGAATTCAAATTTATTCTACAGTTTCAATTCAGTATAAAATACATAACAAGGCTATCTTAGAGAGTCGTGACTTTTTCAGATAATGGAAATGGTTACTGCAGTAATTCCTATAAATGACTCAAATCTGAAGTTTCAGTAAAGTTTGAAAATACAACCATCAAATGAAATTGCACAGTTACAACATAGAGGCAACAACTCTACCAACTGAGCCACAGCCGCCAAGAAAATGCTTGATTCTTGCCTCGGTATTCAACTTTCACCATGACGTGCCACAGTTAAAAACCATTGACCTTCTTTGTGCACAACACCTGCTGCTAATCAGCATTGTTTAAATAAGTTTCCGTTGCCTCGTTTTAAAGTGCCACCCCATAGCCCAATAACCAAAACACCAAAAATGGCCCCAACACCCACTAAAGTGAACTTCGAGATGTTCAACGGTCCGGGGTTTCCTTCTTCGCTGGGGTCTGTAGGGTCCAGGTAATTGCAGCTTACCTGGACCCTACCACACTTTGATCAATAAAACAGTGAAGCAAAAGCTATTTAATTTAGAAAACTACCACAAAGCTACTGGAACATGTAGTTAAACAATTAAAGCAGGTATTCGTAGTGCTTTTACTGACCAACACTGCATTTTGATTAGAATTATTTATATTAACAGACTTCGCTGAGCTGATTAAACAGTGGGCATGCTATAGCTGTTTGTCAGGAGGCTTAAGGCCCGCCTCAGCTCCAGCTCTTTGCCTTTTAAGCCCCTGCAGTAAATTTGAGACACATTTTCCAATATGGCGACCCCATTGATTGGCTTCAAATGCTTGTATTAGAAACCAATGGGTGATTCCACCAAGACTACATCCATGTTTATATACAGTCTATGATACACACACACATATGAAAGAAAATACTATTAATCACAAAATGTTAAGATTTAAAGATTATAGCGATTGGAAACGAGATATGGAATTTTATAATAAAAATATCTAATCTCCAATGACTCACAATTTAAAAAGATTCACTAGATATTTGGGAACTAAATAAATTATTTAGCAAAAAATGAAATTCAGTTGGTGGACAGCAGAGGGGGATAAAGGAATTTAAAAAATAATTAGTCACAGAGTATACAGTGACATCCTGAAGGCAACCTTAAGAATTCACCTGCTAAGATGTGCTTAGGTTGACTCAATATGCTCACAAAGCAAATCAAACATGGCATAATATTACCTGACAGCCATGAGAAGTTCATTCAAATAAATTCATACCTTTTACATTTCTTTATTAAAGTTATGCAAATAAAAATAAAATGTTAAATTAATGTAAAGTATCCACCAGCATGAACTAATCCTATTCTAATCCAACCTCCTCAGTTAACTTGTGACAGTGATCGTGTTTCTGTCATCTCTGATCTAAATGTGCTTGTTGATTCATCTGAAGATCACGTTCTGCTCAAGCTGTCTAATTTTGTAACCCAACGAAATCCCCTTTCACACTCAGCCTGAAACGTCAATGTATAGATAGAGAAGACATCTTTGCACTGGAGAGATGTCATCCTTAATAACGTGCTTGGTTATATGTTGCCTATTATTCACAGCTAACTTATAATGGTTGTGTGCAGATGTCCCTTGTTTTATTTGCATGTCCAGGGATTTCAAACAGAAACAGATTTAACCTATTGGGATGTGGAGGAGCTGCAAATGTTATGTTTGGACAGACAGGTCAGGATAACTCTTTCCCCTTGTTTCCTGTCACAAGGATAAGCTGTGCTGAGGGGTTGCTTGCGCTAGCTGTAATACATTTTGTGAGTGTGTTACCATATCAACTCAACAAAATAGCCTAAACAACAAGAACTGAACTTCCTGAAATGTCAAGCATATTCTTCTCTGAGCAAGGTCTGTATGGTGTTGATTCATGTTGCTCTTTCCAAAAGTAGGCCTATAAAGTTAATACGATTCTGAATCTGTCATGTTGGAAAACAAACTTGAATAATAAATAATTAGGCTATAATTAAAATGAGCTCAAGGGTAGACTATAGTTGGCCATATTACAATTCCCGGATGGTTTTCTTTTGAGTTCAATGGCTCTGCTGCTCTTTTCCTAACAGTAGGCTATTGCCATAAGAAAATCTGGCCTTTGAATGACTCCTGACCAGCTTGAAGGGTGGAGGGAGGGGGCTATGTAGGCCTAACTGAGGGGGAAATGATAAATCATAGCCAGGCAGGCAACACTGATGGAGTAAAAATGATAAACAGTTGGATATCAAGAATTTAAAGTATGAAGGGAGGGGGCAGCTGTAGGCTGAAAAAAGATGATGTTATGGCGAAAGCAAGATCTGAAGAGCTGATACATTCAGGAACGTGATAAGGGAAATGTGTTTCTGGACAACTGACTTTCCTCCACCAAAACACAGGCTGGATTAGACTTTGAGGTCCTGTGTAGGCAAGTGTTTTCATTTTGAATGGTAGACTATCTGAAGCTCGGTGGGTGGGTAGGGCTATAAGTTCATTCGGGGTCATAGCTTTTCTAAAAAGTCCTAAAAAAAAAAAAAAAAAAAAAACTAAGATCAGCCTGAGGACGTCGGTGATGTACAGAAAACATTTTTTCTCACATGTCTCAGTCCTTCCCACAAAACAGTGACGTGATTGTAAAAGCTACAGTAACCTCGGTCATCTCAACAAAATGAAAAGCAGGGAGTGGACTTGGGGGGTTTGTCCAGCGCTTTAACTTTCACTCTTGTTCTCGCTCCAGGGTTAACCTTTCCGTTAATTTACTTCCAATACCATCAGGAAACACACAATGCTTTTCTGTGAAGTGATTTTTGTTTTGTCTTTGATGACATTTCTACTCGACTTCCACGCGTCGGGCTGTGGTAAGTTTTCAGAAATGTGATTTATCTGTTCGGCTGATCGTTTGCCTTCTGTTGTGCTTCTGGTAGACTTTCTATCAAACACGGTATCATAGGCTATTATGTTTTGTAGGCTATCATTGTATGAGGGACAAAAAATTACTAAAGTCTAAATAAAAATATTAAATAAATAAATGTTGGGAGAAATGCATACAATAATGTATAATTAAATAAATGTATCAATAAATATATATATGCTGAAAACAATACATCAATGAATAAATAATGAATACACTTGGTTAATGAAAAAGGCTATTTATATATTTTTACATGTATTTATTCATTCATTAGTGTATTTCTACAGTTATATATGTATCAATGCATACATTTCCACATTAATTGAGTTATTAATTTATTTCCATATTTTTACATTTACACATCTATTTATTTCTGTGTCCAGGTTGTAAGAGGAAAAGTATATATGTAAATTTGCTTCTGTCTGTTTTTCAAAATTGACCAATCCTACTTCAGTAATGTTACGACGGCCCACTTAATTTCCATATTTACTTTTCCTTGTACAACATGGACACAGAAATACATAAATAAATATATGAATATATGTATTTATATATTAATTGTTGACTATTGAATTGTTGCATTTATTTATATATATTTATTGATGCATTTATTTATTTATTTAGCCTATACATTATTGTATGCATTTCTCCCAACATTTATTTATTTATACTTTAGTCATTTTTTGTCCCTCATATTATTGCGTAGGCTCTTTATATTCTTATCGCATGTTTCTTTTTATCAGATGAGGTAAAAATGGATAGTTGTTGCTTTCTGTCATTAAAATATAGCCCATTCACGTCTTATCAAACGTTTTATTTTATTCTTAAAACCTAATTGTGACCGGATATAGTGGTGGGCGATATAACGATCTTAGATCGTGAAGGATTTTAACTTGCTGACGATCTGCCAAAGCAGAGAGATCGTAGAACCGGGCTAATGTGTTTATTCTATCACATTAGATCACGCTCCTTTTTTTGCTCCGCAGCGGTGAAAACGAAAACGAAACTTAAACGTAAAGTCCGCAAAAACAACTCCATCTCGGTTATATGCAACTGTTGTGATATTTTTCCAAACCGACCCGCTGTGAGCAACAGTTAACTTATCTGCATAGTGTGCACAGTTAAGATTAGTCTACATCTCAGATAGCGGAGAGACGTTAACAGTCAGAGACAGACAGGGCGCAGCTCAGACAGTCAGTGGAGATAAAACCCCGGTGTTTAAAATGTTGCTGTCGGTGTTTTCTGCTCTCTCTCAGTTTTTAAAAGTTACTTATCAAGCCTCTCCACCAGAAGCTCACCTGTTGTGATAACGGAACCTATAGGGATTAGGCTAAACGACGTTACAAAGCAGCAGGCAGGTGAGAGTGAGTAACCATGGTGACTGTACTGCGGCCAAGCCAGGCGCTCCTCGCTTTTACACGGTGAAGTGAGCCGCCCCTAAATTTGAAGTGCTCACGTATTCTGATCTTTATGGTAAATGCTCTGGACTGCAGAGCGAGCAGGAGTAACAGACAGAGAGAGCGATTTTGACCCGTTATTAATCTCCTTTTCCAGGCAAAAGTAATAATTACCGAATTCTTACCATAAAACTGGCTATGAGATACACGTGTATGAAACGGGAGCAAACAAAATACTGTTCAGGGAATAGCTCCGGAGGTCGGTGAAATTAGTTTGAGAATAATACTGCGAGTCTGCGGTAACTTCCGTTTTTCAAAATAAGGTGTTTTCCTGGGAAAAACATGTAAGAAAATATGTTCTTACACAAGTAGACAATGATTCTGATATGGTTGGACTTAATACTTCTTAGACTTCGTGCACAGGTACTATGAAGTACTTTTACTGTGTACTTTTTGAGAAATCCACTGTCAAAGTCCCTTATAAATCACTATAATGAGTCTTTTTTCTGACTTTGATGTCTTGTAAAAAAAATTCTTCCATAAGTAGACAATGATTCTGATATGGTTGGATGTAGTACTTCTTAGACTACATGCACAGGTAGTGAAGTACTTTTACTGTGAACTTTTTGAGAAATCCACTGTCAAGCTCCCTTACACTGCACAGCTCTCTGCAGTGTTTTGAATGTGACAGTACCAATTTGATACGCTCTTTAACAGCTACATGTTGCACTTTTAATATTTTGCAATAAACACACATACAAGCATTTTTCAAATATTAATAATCTTTCACGAATAAAAAATTACTATTGACATTTTTTTACATTTATTATAAACATAAAAAAAAAATTAGAACATACATATGAAATTACAAAGACTATGAACACCAACAACTATATACATCTATCTTTTTTCTTCAAATTTGAACCAATACAAATAATTAAAAATATGAGATACGTTTTGTCCCAAGCGCTCGCATGTCTTTATTTGGTAAGACCACATGACATTTTTAAGTGTTTTATTTTCTGCCCTAACTGCAAAGAGCACAATCCCAATTGTTCACCCTTGCATGTTGGAGTTGTTGTTCATCCATGGCTAGGCACTGCTCATGGTACCATCTTTGGCATGTCTCACACTGTTTCTGTAAAATAAAATGTGCAAACCTTGTCAGGAATAGAGAATCTTGTGGAATAGAGAAACATTTCTATAGGCAGGGCAATCTATACACATAATCATCTTCTATTTAGGTTTGTATGTGGGAATTTGTGTCCACTACATTACTCTTTGCAAAAGTTTGCAGCATGTTTGCAATAAAATCCAACTCCTTATAATGTAATTGTATTATGTACTCAACAACTGAGCTCCGATCTCCCACGAGAAGACTTAAATCTAATATAATTATTGAGCATATGCATTTATTTTTTAATTTGTGGGGGGAATGATGAAGAAGAGGTTGGTTTTTGAAAGAGTACAATCTCTGGTAACACATGACAGCTTCTTTTTCTTGATTTTGTGAAAATCCTTGTAATTTCAAGCATTCCTTTTTTTTCCATATGTGCCATAAACTTGCTTACTTTCTATATCTTTGAATTATTTAAAAATATTTTGTTAAAGTATCAAGGGGTTGAGGCTGGACTGAATTTCATTGTGTAGTGATCTGCAATGACAATAAAGGATCCATCCATCTATAACTAACAAAGACCTTGGCCCTCCAAATCCTTCATAAATACTGAAGGAGAGGTCTCGTCCTTAACTATTTGAAAATGAATTATTTTAGAATAGCAGAATTTAATGTGTTTGACTCTTTTGAGTATGTGTATTCTAAAAGGTATGATTTTTTTTTTATGACATTGCTTATGTTTATGATACATTGAAGGAAGAATATGCAACTTTTTGATCCAGTAGATGTCGCCCTTGAGCACCAGCATGAAACCCAAACAACTCGAGCTGCATTGTTGTGTTAGTATGCTAATGGTAGTGCTCTTTTGTTTGCGTGTAGCTTCACATTGCATGTAAATTTACACAAAATGACCATGATCTAAAAACGCTTACATGACATTCAAATAAGCAGTGAGTACAGTAAGTTATTCTTCTTTTCTATAGTCCCTCACTTACAAACAACTTTTATAAGCAAGGGGATGAGCCGGCCGGCCGTCCTGTCCCGTCCATGTAAACACGGTGTAGATACAGCTCAGACACCATCACAGACACGGAGACTTGGGTGTCACACTCATTGTAGACAGTCATGACTCACAGAGGATATACTGGATTTCTGCTATATTTACAGTATGTGTAAAATCTCGCACATTCAGCCTTTGAGACCAAATTTTAATTTAGGAACATCTCCGTATAGAAGTGCTGCCGGTTTGTTCCAAAAGTACAGTTGCGCTCAATACATGACAGTAATGTGAAGGCTGAAACTGATTTGATGCGTTACATTAACGCTCACTGGACTATTTTCTGTTTACATTGCACTCTGTTTTAGACTGCAAATCATGTACATATCTGCACAACTACACAGCTCCTCAACATCAAAGTCAGAAAATAAGACTCATTATAGTGATTTATAAGGGACTTTGACAGTGGATTTCTCAAAAAGTTCACAGTAAAAGTACTTCACATTACTTGTGCATGTAGTGTAAGAAGTACTTAGTCCAACCATATCAGAATCATTGTCTACTTATGTAAGAAAATATATATAATTATTGTTTTCTCCAAGAAAACTGTTTTTTATTTTATTTTTTATTGTGAACACCTTATTTTGAAAAACGGAAGTTACCGCAGACTCGCACAATTATTCTCACACTAACTTCCCCGACCTCCGGAGCTATTCTCTGTGCAGTATTCTGTTTACTCCAGTTTTATGGTAAGACCTAGGCATTTAGCACTTGACGTCATCGCTCTCTCTGTCTGTTACTCTTGCTCGCTCTGCAGTCCGGAGCATTTACCATAAAGATCATAATACGTGGGCACTTCAAATTTAGGGGCGGCTCACTTCACCATGTAAACTCGAGGAGCGGCTGGCTTGACCGCAGTGTGACTGTCTGTCTGTCAATCAACAATGTCCCGCCCCCTCTATGAATTAAACTCTTCTGTCAGTAAAACTTACTTTGATCTTGTGTCACAGAATGAACACATTCTGTATTATGTTTGATTATATATAAACTAAACTAAAGTTAGTCCAATGATCTCATAGAAAACCACAAAGGCTGCAGAGCCTGTATGAAACTACAGCTGTAGGAACTCTGCAGGGCTAAAATAGAACAGAAACACAAGAACTCAAAGTCTACATGTTTTTAAATGAATGCATCACTGCGTGAAAATGTTCCTGATAAACATAAAAAGAGGACACATAACTAACTCCTAATTTCAAAGTGGTGAGGAAAACCTTCAAATTGTGCATAAATATCAATCAAATCGAGGGGAAGACATTTCTGTTGCTAAAGATGTTCTGGGTGGGAGACCTCCAGACCTCCTACAAAGATGTTTCTCAAATAGATTAAACTTGTCAGCGCAGTTTTTGTGCATTTAAAAACATTATAGAGGGAAATAAGTCTGGTTGAACTGGTCAGTAACTTACAGATTTGTCTAAAGAACAGTATGAAAAAAAACGTGATGGGATCGGGATTTTGCGAAAAAAAATATATGATATGGTATTTTCCCATATCGCCCACCTCTAACCGGATGTACATTTTAGACAAAATGTTTAGTGCAAATGATCCTGTATTGACTTAAAATATATCTTTTTCTTATAATCTGAATATTTTCTTAGCATTCTGTCAGCTATGGGGCTCCTTGGTGTTTTCGCGCCCAGGCTTACTTAGCCATTGTTGATGTTGACCTAAAAAACAGAACCTATAGGCATTTATATCAAGTATGATAGGCTATATTTAGAAATAGGCCTAAATTAAAAATGCAATGTAAAACTAAAGCATTTTGAGGCTTGTGCAGGTTTAGCAGGACTGCATTAAAAGACCAGACAGAAACACTGTTATAACAACATAAGTTATGGTTGATAGACACTGAATGGCTTCTTTAATAAATATGAGCAAAATTACAGTTTTGGATTGAGACAGTTGTTTTACATTCAGTTCTCAAATCTTCACTCTTCTTGTTTGTGTTACAGTTTTAAACTGTAAAGATAAACCTGTGTTCACTCCATCCCGGCTTGTCGTCAAGTATGGTGACCCAGCGTCTGTGATCTGCAATGCATGTCAGCAAGAATGCCTCAACGAATTATTTAACTTAGAGCATTCTATGGGAAAGTCAACAATAAACAGAACCACAATTTCCTGGAATATTGATAGCTTCACTGAATGGACAGCTAGTCTCCAGTGCTATTACAATAAGGCTGCTGAGAATGTTTCTGATCCTGATGTCCAGTGCTGTACCATCCTGCCCCTAACCGTATACAGTAAGTAAACCTGCTGATGAACTAAATGAACAGAATACTGTTGCTTGTGTGACAATTGTATCATTGAGAAACAAAATAATATGCCTATTAATGTATTCAACCCAAGCTCTCTTTGTGTTTGTCTCCACAGAGCCCCCAGATAAGGTGTCCATCAGCTTTGCTAACCACACCGGGCCATTGATAGAGGCTCATCCGTACACTCTGCAGTGTACAGTACATAATGTTGCTCCTGTTGAAAAAGTCAAGGCAATCTTCTACAGAGGACATTCAGTTGTTGGTCAAGTACAGGTTAACAACAGTTATGGGGGAAAACCAATGACTCATTCCTATACTTTGGACGTCACCCCCCATAAAGGTGAAGATGGTGCTGCGTATTGGTGTGCAGCAGAGCTTGTCCTGGGACCTGAAGGACCACAGCCCCCTCCAGTGGTGATATCTCAAAACATGACTACCACTGTATACTGTGAGTCTGATAACAAAAATCTTCTTCAGTTATGAAAAAAATAGATTTTCATCAATTTCTTGAATAATTATTGAGGCAATGGGTCACATGACTACTTGGTATGCAAAACCAGTTGTTTGTAATCATGACCCAGCATATTTGAATTACCCAACTCTGCATTTACAAACTGTAGATTCTTGTCAAGTGTTGTCTAACTTTGATTTGTGGGCAACCATGTTGAATTCTCAAATTTGGCACTGTGGCTGTTGCCATCTTAGTTTTTAAGCAGGAAGTGACCATATTTGAACAAAGGGGTAAGATGGGACATGGTAGCGAGTTCTCAATCACAAGCTAAACATGTTGTAGAGAATCATCAATTTTACTAACATTGAATCAGGAAATACCAAATGATCATCTCTCAGTGTTGAAGAAGACATGAAACGAGCAAATGAGACCATAGGTTTATTAAACCTAGTCAGAAGTAGTCTCATTTTTTCATAGAGTTACATTATACACTGACTTCTTTGGTCAATAAAAGAATGCAGATTTGAGGCACGTCCACATTGGCATTGTGTTTAAGACACTGAGGCTTCATCCTCTTCTTTTGTACAGTCAAATGTTTGTAATACAATATGATAACATATTTTGTATCGATTCGCAAAATAGCTATTAAATAGATCTGTGTCCGTCAATAAAGGTATTCAGTTAATTGTGAAAAAATATATCAAGCAAATGCCTGAGTAGTGAATAAATCAGGAGAAATAGGAGAAAATGTTGAGGTATCCTCCCACACTGCTCCTTTATAACTCATTGTATATGTGTTTAAATTAATATGTATACATTTTAAAATTGCTCCCATTTTAATCCTATGACGTGTTATGTTTCACCCACATTTTGTTAAAACACAGATGCGCCTAAGCTACAGGTGCCAAAACATCCAGGGTTGATCACCATCAATGAAGGAAACCAGCTAAAACTGGATTGCTCGTCTGATGGAAAGCCGAGTCCCTCATACAAGTGGACGCTTCCATCGGGTAGCCTTCACTGGAGCAGCATCCTCGCTTTCGAATCTGCAGCTGCTGAACATGAGGGCAAGTACACCTGTACTGTCAGCAACGGCTATTGGAACTTCACTGAGGAGTTTCATGTGAAAGTCCATGGTGAGTTTTACATTTTTACATGTCCTCTCTTCAGTGATGTGGTTGTTAAATGAAATAAATCAGAATCAGAAATACTGAAAAGCCATGTTACTTTCAGGTGAGAACGTGACAGCAGAAGGGATCATTGCATAGATCACGTTCACACAGTAGCCATTTTCTTCTGACATCCTGCTCAGATTGGTTAATGCTGCATCATGGACGACTGGCATAAATGGTCTAGCAGGGCTAAACTCTAACATACAAATCAAGTCATATCTCTAAATGGGCTCATTGTGTTACAGTCCTTGCACTCTATTTTCTTCCTTAGTCTAAATGTGTGACAGGTGTCTTGGCATGCCCCTTTGATTTGCTGATCATTAATGACAAATTAATTCTGCCTACAAGCCATCGACTTCTGACCAATGTCACAACTGTAGTGTTAGACTGTAGAGATGATAAAAAAATCATTTATCTTCTCTTAACTTCACAATCTATTTTACTGAACACTGTGAAGTCTAATACATTCAATAGTTACAATTATCAAGATGCTAATTCTGTTAGCATGTTAATAACAATTTCCATTATGTTTAAGAATCAATCAAACAAACTAAGGTGTACATCCCTTTCCATCTGCCAGAAAGATCCACCACCCTGGGAAAAATGCACCAGCTGTCAGTAGTCGTTATATTGACTTATTGCTGGGTTCCAGGTTTCTGATTGAATAGATGTTAGAAATCTAAGAAAGCCTCATCATTTCCCTACTTCCAAACCAAAAACCTGTTTTTGTTGAATAATGTTTTATCCCCCCCCCCCCTTTTTTTTTTTTGTACTCATCTCTTCACAGCCAACAACATCGTATACATTATACTTGGTATACTAGTTGCTGTTGTTCTGCTTGTCATCATTGGTGTTATCATATGGACCCGCTACTACAAAAACAAACGAACGGGACAATACGACTTTGCGCGTTAGCTGCTTTTGCTCACCACATTCTGCCGTGCCCACCGTAGAGTGAAGAGTTGTATGAATGAAAAGAAAATAACTTGCTCTATTCACACTGAAACTTAACTTTCGGTAAAGCTCAGTTGAAAACTGTGTTCACTGTTTAAGGAGGGATGTACATAGCTTGGAGTATTTTGTGAATTGGTGAGTGAGTGAACATTTCTCAGCTCATATCTTCTGATCCGGTTTATCAGATAACTTATCTGACACAGCAGGGTTATGCTGTCTTTTTATGTTCCAGTCCGACTGAATAATGACATCTCTCTTTTCGTGTCTGTAGTGGTCAGTTCATTTGTGTCTAATAAGGATAAGAGACAGGTCACATGATTTTTAACTGCTCTTTTCAGCAGGGCACTATGTTTTGTTATCAAACATTATTCTTATAGGATAAAAGGGCATTTGGTCAAAGACTATTTTCAGCTCCAGGGTAATATATATTTGATGTTATTACACAAGCTATGTCTACATTCTCTTAGTATTGGTGTAAACTTTACAGATTTGAGTTTAAGTAACTACTTGTTAGTTTGTTTGTTCATAGTTTGGTAAAATGGAAAGACGCTGTTTGAAGTTGAGATGTTCACTCTTATCACATTAAAACAGGTTTCTTATGTGAACTGATAGGAGGTAAACCTCAAGAGTGAAAATAGTCTATAAATACAGATGTTTAGATCCAAAAGAACTTGAGAAAATGTGTAATATTGTCATGTGCCAAATCTCAATCAATTTCAATATAAAGTGAAAGTGCTGTTATAGAGGACACATTATACCCCTTTTGTACCTTTTCAAACAGTCGCCTGTGGTTTGAATGAAACATCTGTGCTGTGCTTTGGTCAAAATATAACATGAATCAAGCACCAGAGGAGGTTTGTGACCCTGTATGAACCAGCTTTCTCAGAGCACTCGGTTTTGGGGTGTATGTCTCTTTAAATGTAATGAACCCTCCCTGAGTTTTCCTAGTCTACCAAATGATGCGAATTATATATTATATTTGTTGTTGTGTTTTGTTGCTTAGCTAGTTAACTGTATTCTATGATTTTATTTTGAAAGCTCAGGCATTGGTGAAGTCGAAAAAGAAAAAGGGGTAAGACTAGTTTTTTTCACTTCATCCTTCACCATTTTCCAACATGGACTTAAAAAATAATACACAACAAAAGGAAGTTCTCATTGTTATTTTCTTTGTCTGTTTGTATATTTTCTTTGCTATTTTTAATATGTTTTTAATAACTATAAAATGTGAAATGAAAGAAAAATGTGTAATGCTATAATTATCAACAACTGTTGTGCATATTGGCCAATATGAAAGTTCCCATAAACAAAGTGTAACTGTTTGTGATTCTTGCTGTTTAGTTTCATCACTCTGAAGGACTTTATTCCTAGAGGTGCAGGAAGTGTATTGTTATTATGTAAAATTATATAAGCTTGATTTTGTGTGTGTGTGTGTGTGTACTCGCTTGAATAAAATACTAAGCTCCAAAATGTATTGTTTATTTTATTATGTGAATAAGTGAAAACCCTTTGTACAAACAATAGCCTATAGTCAGTGTTTTTAAGAGATATTTCATTGCAATTTCAAGTAACTACAATGGCATTGAACTAAAATGGAGCTCAGCGTAAGTTCAGACAGGAAGACTGCTTATATTCTTTCACAAATTCATTCATCCTTTCACTTCAACCTAAACTACTTCCTCTGTCTACCTGCTCTGGTGATCAGCTCATAATCAGCGTTTATTCTTCAAGTACGGTAATTAACCAACCAGATTCGGGCACAACCTCTCTCAACCAATCATCCTGCTGCAGCAAAATGCTAAAACAGTTCTCTCTCTTCCACAGTCATTCTGTCATTTCAGGGCAACCGCTTCAAACACACACTTTACGTCAGCTCAAAAAGGAGAAAGTCATCTCCACTCGTTCACGTTGTCAGCCTCACGGGAATCAGCAGGTCACGCCGGTGCAGGAAGCAGCCTGATCATCTAGGCTATCTGCAGTCTCTGGTCATCTCCAAGCTGTCTGTCACAGTGTTAATATCCCCGTCTCATCATCAGCGTCCCTCACGATTGCAGACAGGTTGCAGTCTGCGTCAGGTTCAACTTACAGTGAAACCACACAGCTTCTGGTCTCCGCTGCTTGGCAGCACAGGTGAGCAAACATCATCGCTGTTACCTGCGGTCTCAGGTAAAAAAAAAAAATGTAAAAAGGGGGAAACTCCCTGATACCTTTACTTGTTACGATAGAAAGGCTATCACTATGTTTGGCACTGACTAAGTAGGCTATTATTCAGTGTTTCCCCTCATTATATTTGGGGGGCGGCCCGCCCCCTCAACGGCCTGAAGGTCAAGTAATTTCTTCTTTTTTTTGGGGGGGGGGGGGGGCTTTTTGTGCCTTAATTGTAGGGATAGGATAGTGGATAGAGTCGTAAATCAGGGAAACAAGTCATTTAAGGACACCTTTCTGATAGAAAAGGACAGCTGTCATTAAAAGTAACACCTGAACACCAAGATTCCTTCAAGTGTTTGTGTCGTCATGTCGGCTTGTCCCCACCCCCCCAACGCTGTAAACCTAGGGGAAACACTGTTATTTATAATGAACTAGGGGAATTAGGATCAAAACATAGGCTATAAATATAGCCTATATCAGCGTTGCTAATCTCATCACCATGGTTAAATAATTTGAACTTTTTTTGCATAATTGGTTTCAATCACTGCCTGGCGTTCTTTATCAATGCATTTTCTAAATCTTATAGTTAGGGCTGGTGCTGGTGTAGACCAGCTCTTAGTTATGCTGCTATAGGCTTAGACTACCGAGGGAACTGGCACCTTGAGTCTCTCTCTCTCTCTCTCTCTCTCTCTGTGCATAGTACATCATATTACTGCATGTATCTATCTGTAAATCTCAGTCACTAACCACCTACTTTCCTGGGAGCTCTTGAGCTCTCTTAGGCTCCTCGAGATCGTTGGTTGATGGCCTGCCAGAACAGGCCATGACTTGCTCCCTATCCCTCTTCCTGCATCTTATCCCTTCTCTCCCCCTATCCCTTTCCAAGCTCAGGCTCATGACGAAACAGCCTTCATAGGCCTAGACTGCGCCGGGGATCCGGACGAAGATTTCTGCCTTTTTAATAAGGCAGTTTTTTCTTCCAAAAAAATGCTGTGTGGTTTCACTGTAAGTTGAACCTGATGCAGACTGCAACCTGCTGCTTTGCTAAAGTGCTCATGATGGATAGGCCGGATCTTTTTAATATAGCAATAAGTAAAGTCTTTGACCTGCTTTTTGTAACATAACAATGAGAACGGTCTTTTTACCTGCTCTTTTGTCATGTTAACAGACAAAGAGTAAGGTATTTTATCTGCTTTTTGTAAAGTGTCTCGAGATAACACTTGTTATGTGTTGACGCTATACAAATAAAATTTGATTGATTGATTTTTCTCTCTTCTTTTACCCGATTTACATGAATGATTTAAATCAACGGGGGGAACAGTCAACAAGTGGCAATAAAGCGGTAGAAATCAGCATACCAGGTCTGTTAAATAATAATAACATGAATCAGGCTGATCAATATCATGCTCCATTTTTTTTTTAAAGCTAGGCCAGAGAGTTTCATAACAACAAAAGTTCACTCTTCTTAATATTTCATGAGGAAGGTTTTGAGTAATCCAGTACCAAAAAATAAAGAACCTTAATTCAAAGCTCTTTAGTAATTTACTTCTAATCATTGTACAACAGGCATAAATTGACTGTATCAAGAGTTTCAGACTTTCACGTTCACTCAGGGTAGTTCTATGTATTTTCTTTATTTAACCAGGAAAACGTAAGCCAGTCATTCTAATAGGCTAATTGTAGAAAAGGCCCCAAAGTCACCTGTTAAGGTTTTTGCTTTATGTTAAAATAGTGTTTGATTCCTGTTCAGTTTAATGTGATGATATTGTGCTCAATAGGGGAGAGGTGTCACCTGCTGGTCATATAGTGAATTACATCATGTAGTAATGAGCAGTGTGCATCAGTCGATGACAGATGAGTCATCAGAGTAATCACTTCATAAGTTGGTTGTGCGTGTGTGAGTTTAGAGCTTAGTTGTTCGGCGTGTTGTAGATATGCTAATTAGCTGACGTCACGGCCCCGACATGCTTGCTATCTGTCCCCCGGCTTAGTTGGAGCCACACAGTAGTGATGTGAAAAGCAGTTCTTTTCAGTGTACTGAATCAGTAGAATCAGTTCAGTATGGTGATTCGTTCACCGAATCGTTCAGTACTTCTCTGCAGCTCTGTCTGTGAATCAGAATTTAATAAGCTGAAACACGGCCGAACGTTTAGTTCTGCTCGCGATCGTACTGAGAACAGCCGGTGGTGAATAATAAACCAATGAGCTGAGAATTTAGTTGGATAAAGCTACAGTTTGCAAACTGAAAGCTGCTAAAACAATCACATTTATTTTCCCCGACCGTTCTGTTCAGTACATTCAGTACACAAACTTTGACTAACTGAGAGGAAGAGAGTGACTCGGAGGCGGAGCTCTCGTACAGTTCGTTCACTCTCTTCCTCTCAGTTCGTTCAGTGAACGTGAACAAGCGAGACTGCGAGTCACCAGCCTCAGTCACACACACACTGTACTGACTGAAACACGATCGTTAGTAGATGTTTAAACAGTCAGCTGAGTGAAATTAAGTTGGATATAAAAGCCGTTTGTAAACTGACAGCAGCTATAAAAAGCACATACATTTTCGCGACACCTAAATGTTAAATAATATATTTTCTACTTCCTCAATTTTGGAGACATGAGAGAAGTAGGGGCGGGTTTTAGTGACACAGCTCCCGACCGACTCCGTCCTGTTGGTTCAGTCAGTATGTATCACGGACATGAAAGGGAGAGGGAGGGCGGGCTTTGAGCGACTCTTACAGTCTAGAGAGAGAGATACGAGACGGGAGAGAGGAGAGCGCAACTGAAGTTGAGAAATGAACGACTCTTTTCAGTCAGTGATTCAGTTCAGTTCGTTCACCCAGATGATTCGTTCGTTTTGAACGAATCGTTCATGACCGACTCATCACTACCACACAGTAGTTGAAAAAGAGTCATGTCGAATACATTACATGTTTGTGCTTAGCCTACCTAGTGCTAATTCTTTCCCGTGTTAATATTAGTGTTATTTTAGTTGCCTGTTAGTTACAAGGTTTGCTCTCTGCACGAGGAGGAAAGTTTGATGTCCGTGCTTCACAATAAAAGCATCGTAGTATTTTTATAGGGGAATGATTGTATGACTGTTAAGCCTACGATAGCCTTTCTGTGTTTAATACTTTATGTTGGAGCCAAATGAGGTGTTTGTTTTGTGTGATGCTATTTTCCTTATGGTTGTGTGTTGGCCCTCTACTGGGCACTATGTGTAGCCTGGGCAGATGCTGTGGTTAAGACAAGGCTCCAGGTGAGGTGGGACAGGTGATTGAATGGAGGCAAACAGTTTTTTTTACCGTGTCAGCCTGTCGGAGTTAAATGCATCCAACGCGGATTTGTTTGTTTATTTATAGACAGTGGTTCGTCATATGTTCCTTTATTGATAAGAAGTGTTTAAAAATAAATGGATTGAAATATCGAAATCAAATCATTAATGGACTGAGTTAATTTCTTTGAGCTAAGCACACGTCCGAAAGCTTCCACATTCATCCCTCAAGTGACTTTTCTAAACAATATTGGGTTTGTTAAAATTGGTCACTACACTTTAGGTTAAAGAGACATGTAGCTTACCTTTTATTTATTTAAATATTATAACCTATTACATTACTGTACAGTGTTTTGTATGTTATAGAGGTAAGATGAAGCATTCAGATTTGTGTTCCTTAAGTATATATTCTGCTATTCTTTTTCTTATAGAAAACCACAACAAGACCCAATACTCTGTCATATTGAATGGCCACTGAGATGCCTGTATTTTGTTTCACTACAAGAGAAGAAGTAAACAGCCATTCAACCAATTCTGCACTCGTTATTCATATTCTGGAATAAGGCATGAAGTGGTGTTCTGGCCGACACACCTGAGTGAATCCAGTGAAAAGCAACAGACTAATGTCCCAACTGAGTTTAGTTTTATTATCTTCATTACACTAATAGTTATTTTCCAACATGTACGGGCTCATTATCTCATTCCCCTGCTGGCATCTCACTCTACAAATATTCCTTGCAATCTCTGTTTTCAACCCATGGTAGTCATACTAATGTTGCACAACTAATTGTGAACTGTTCCTGATATGAGGTTTGGCCATAATCACATTATGAAAGTCTGAAATTATTAAAAAATAAATGAATGAATAAAAATTAATGCGTTTTAGTTAACAAACAATACTTCTTACTTGGCATGCTCACATGTTAACTCGATTGTCACCGAGTTTAAAATCACCACTCTGTTATAAAATGTTCTTCAAATAGATAAGCTGAAGCCAGATCAAACTAAAAGCAGCGCTTGACAATTCATGCAAACAAGATCATCACTTAGAAATAGACTATTTGAAGTGATTAAATACCTGGAAATGTCAATGTAGATAAAGAATTTAACAGACTGGAAGTGATTTGCTCATTTTAAACCATGTAACTGCCAGAATATCACTAATTCAAAAAGGAAAAAAAAGCACCACAAGGTGGTGTACTGTATGTTTTAGTTTTAATGACAGAAAGTTGTTATTCTCTGACAGCCATCTTGCAGGCATGTAAGACGGGAGAACACTCGAATTCAGCGATTAGTTGGTGCAGGGCAAGTCTTTATTACTGCTAAAGTATAATCACATTTAGCACAGCATGATATTAGAGCTGGTTATTGTCCACAACCTCACGATTCGATTTCGATTCTTTGGGTCACGATTCGATATTGATCAATATGCTTTGATATCGATTCAACATTACACATAGGTGAGAGAAATACTGAGATCACAGTACCTTCTTATATTTGTTAAATAATTATGTTTATATTTGTTTGAAACAAACTGACTCAAAAAATTGAATTTATATTTGCATTACTCTAGAATAAAACATGAAAATGTGCTAAAGTGCAAAAATGTGCCTGACTTGAATTCACAGCACCCACAGTGCCCCCAGTGGAGGGGAGTGGAATTACATTCAAAATTCAAAGCACTCACAGTGCCCCCAAGTGGAGTGGGGTGTCAGTACAACGAAGAAAAAAAATCGATGCTCAATTCAAACCACGAACCTCTACAACAATCAAAAGCTACAGAGAGACCAACTGTACCAAACAACAATACCAGCTACAAATAATTCACGGGTTCATAATGTTTTATGCTTTTTATTCTCTGCACAGGTTTAGGTTCATTCTCAGAGAATGTACATGACTGCATGAAAGGTTTCAGTACTTGCAATAGACTGGTTTCTGTTTTGTTTGTCATGTTTTTAATAAGCATTGTTTAAATAAGTTTCCGTTGCCTCGTTTTAAAGTGCCACCCCATAGCCCAATAACCAAAACACCAAAAATGGCCCCAACACCCACTAAAGTGAACTTCGAGATGTTCAACGGTCCGGGGTTTCCTTCTTCGCTGGGGTCTGTAGGGTCCAGGTAATTGCAGCTTACCTGCACCCTACCACACTTTGATCAATAAAACAGTGAAGCAAAAGCTATTTAATTTAGAAAACTACCACAAAGCTACTGGAACATGTAGTTAAACAATTAAAGCAGGTATTTGTAGTGCTTTTACTGACCAACACTGCATTTTGATTAGAATTATTTATATTAACGGACTTGGCTGAGCTGATTAAACAGTGGGCATGCTATAGCTGTTTGTCAGGAGGCTTAAGGCCCGCCTCAGCTCCAGCTCTTTGCCTGATAAGCCCCTGCAGTAAATTTGAGACACATTTTCCAATATGGCGACCCCACTGATTGGCTTCAAATGCTTGTATTAGAAACCAATGGGTGATTCCACCAAGACTACATCCATGTTTATATACAGTCTATGATACACACACATATGAAAGAAAATACTATTAATCACAAAATGTTTAGATTTAAAGATTATAGCGATTGGAAACGAGATATGGAATTTTATAATAAAAATATCTAATCTCCAATGACTCACAATTTAAAAAGATTCACTAGATATTTGGGAACTAAATAAATTATTTAGCAAAAAATGAAATGCAGATAGTGGACAGCAGAGGGGGATAAAGGAATTTAAAAAATAATTAGTCACAGAGTATACAGTGACATCCTGAAGGCAACCTTAAGAATTCACCTGCTAAGATGTGCTTAGGTTGACTCAATATGCTCACAAAGCAAATCAAACATGGCATAATATTACCTGACAGCCATGAGAAGTTCATTCAAATTAATTCATACCTTTTACATTTCTTTATTAAAGTTATGCAAATAAAAATAAAATGTTAAATTAATGTAAAGTATCCACCAGCATGAACTAATCCTATTCTAATCCAACCTCCTCAGTTAACTTGTGACAGTGATCGTGTTTCTGTCATCTCTGATCTAAATGTGCTTGTTGATTCATCTGAAGATCACGTTTTGCTCAAGCTGTCTAATTTTGTAACCCAACGAAATCCCCTTTCACACTCAGCCTGAAACGTCAATGTATAGATAGAGAAGACATCTTTGCACTGGAGAGATGTCATCCTTAATAACGTGCTTGGTTATATGTTGCCTATTATTCACAGCTAACTTATAATGGTTGTGTGCAGATGTCCCTTGTTTTATTTGCATGTCCAGGGATTTCAAACAGAAACAGATTTAACCTATTGGGATGTGGAGGAGCTGCAAATGTTATGTTTGGACAGACAGGTCAGGATAACTCTTTCCCCTTGTTTCCTGTCACGAGGATAAGCTGTGCTGAGGGGCTGCTTGCACTAGCTGTAATACATTTTGAGTGTGTTACCATATCAACTCAACAAAATAGAACTGAACTTCCTGAAATGTCAAGCATATTCTTCTCTGAGCAAGGTCTGTATGGTGTTGATTCATGTTGCTCTTTCCAAAAGTAGGCCTATAAAGTTAATACGATTCTGAATCTGTCATGTTGGAAAACAAACTTGAATAATAAATAATTAGGCTATAATTAAAATGAGCTCAAGGGTAGACTATAGTTGGCCATATTACAATTCCCGGATGGTTTTCTTTTGACTTCAATGGCTCTGCTGCTCTTTTCCTAACAGTAGGCTATTGCCATAAGAAAATCTGGCCTTTGAATGACTCCTGACCAGCTTGAAGGGTGGAGGGAGGGGGCTATGTAGGCCTAACTGAGGGGGAAATGATAAATCATAGCCAGGCAGGCAACACTGATGGAGTAAAAATGATAAACAGTTGGATATCAAGAATTTAAAGTATGAAGGGAGGGGGCAGCTGTAGGCTGAAAAAAGATGATGTTATGGCGAAAGCAAGATCTGAAGAGCTGATACATTCAGGAACGCGATAAGGGAAATGTGTTTCTGGACAACTGACTTTCCTCCACCAAAACACAGGCTGGATTAGACTTTGATGTCCTGTGTAGGCAAGTGTTTTCATTTTGAATGGTAGACTATCTGAAGCTTGGTGGGTGGGTAGGGCTATAAGTTCATTTGGGGTCATAGCTTTTCTAAAAAGTCCTAAAAAAAAAAACTAAGATCAGCCTGAGGACGTCGGTGATGTACAGAAAACATTTTTTCTCACATGTCTCAGTCCTTCCCACAAAACAGTGACGTGATGACAGTGACAAAATGAAAAGCAGGGAGTGGACTTGGGGGGTTTGTCCAGCGCCTTAACTTTCACTCTTGTTCTCGCTCCAGGGTTAACCTTTCCGTTAATTTACTTCCAATACCATCAGGAAACACACAATGCTTTTCTGTGAAGTGATTTTTGTTTTGTCTTTGATGACATTTCTACTCGACTTCCACGCGTCGGGCTGTGGTAAGTTTTCAGAAATGTAATTTATCGGTTCGGCTAATCGTTTGCCTTCTGTTGTGCTTCCGGTAGACTTTCTATCAAACACGGTATCATAGGCTATTATGTTTTGTAGGCTATTATTGTATGAGGGACAAAAAATTACTAAAGTCTAAATAAAAATATTAAATAAATAAATGTTGGGAGAAATGCATACAATAATGTATAATTAAATAAATGTATCAATAAATATATATATGCTGAAAACAATACATCAATGAATAAATAATAAATACACTTGGTTAATGAAAAAGGCTATTTATATATTTTTACATGTATTTATTCATTCATTAGCGTATTTCTACAGTTATATATGTATCAATGCATACATTTCCACATTAATTGAGTTATTAATTTATTTCCATATTTTTACATTTACACATCTATTTATTTCTGTGTCCAGGTTGTAAGAGGAAAAGTATATATGTAAATTTGCTTCTGTCTGTTTTTCAAAATTGACCAATCCTACTTCAGTAATGTTACGACGGCCCACTTAATTTCCATATTTACTTTTCCTTGTACAACATGGACACAGAAATACATAAATAAATATATGAATATATGTATTTATATATTAATTGTTGACTATTTAATTGTTGCATTTATTTATATATATTTATTGATGCATTTATTTATTTATTTAGCCTATACATTATTGTATGCATTTCTCCCAACATTTATTTATTTATACTTTAGTCATTTTTTGTCCCTCATATTATTGCGTAGGCTCTTTATATTCTTATCGCATGTTTCTTTTTATCAGATGAGGTAAAAATGGATAGTTGTTGCTTTCTGTCATTAAAATATAGCCCATTCACGTCTTATCAAACGTTTTATTTTATTCTTAAAACCTAATTGTGACCGGATATAGTGGTGGGCGATATAACGATCTTAGATCGTGAAGGATTTTAACTTGCTGACGATCTGCCAAAGCAGAGAGATCGTAGAACCGGGCTAATGTGTTTATTCTATCACATTAGATCACGCTCCTTTTTTTGCTCCGCAGCGGTGAAAACGAAAACGAAACTTAAAAGTAAAGTCCGCAAAAACAACTCCATCTCGGTTATATGCAACTGTTGTGATATTTTTCCAAACCGACCCGCTGTGAGCAACAGTTAACTTATCTGCATAGTGTGCACAGTTAAGATTAGTCTACATCTCAGATAGCGGAGAGACGTTAACAGTCAGAGACAGACAGGGCGCAGCTCAGACAGTCAGTGGAGATAAAACCCCGGTGTTTAAAATGTTGCTGTCGGTGTTTTCTGCTCTCTCTCAGTTTTTAAAAGTTACTTATCAAGCCTCTCCACCAGAAGCTCACCTGTTGTGATAACGGAACCTATAGGGATTAGGCTAAACGACGTTACAAAGCAGCAGGCAGGTGAGAGCGAGTAACCATGGTGACTGTACTGCGGCCAAGCCAGGCGCTCCTCGCTTTTACACGGTGAAGTGAGCCGCCCCTAAATTTGAAGTGCTCACGTATTCTGATCTTTATGGTAAATGCTCTGGACTGCAGAGCGAGCAGGAGTAACAGACAGAGAGAGCGATTTTGACCCGTTATTAATCTCCTTTTCCAGGCAAAAGTAATAAATACCGAATTCTTACCATAAAACTGGCTATGAGATACACGTGTATGAAACGGAAGCAAACAAAATACTGTTCAGGGAATAGCTCCGGAGGTCGGTGAAATTAGTTTGAGAATAATACTGCGAGTCTGCGGTAACTTCCGTTTTTCAAAATAAGGTGTTTTCCTGGGAAAAACATGTAAGAAAATATGTTCTTACACAAGTAGACAATGATTCTGATATGGTTGGACTTAATACTTCTTAGACTTCGTGCACAGGTACTATGAAGTACTTTTACTGTGTACTTTTTGAGAAATCCACTGTCAAAGTCCCTTATAAATCACTATAATGAGTCTTTTTTCTGACTTTGATGTCTTGTAAAAAAAATTCTTCCATAAGTAGACAATGATTCTGATATGGTTGGATGTAGTACTTCTTAGACTACATGCACAGGTAGTGAAGTACTTTTACTGTGAACTTTTTGAGAAATCCACTGTCAAGCTCCCTTACACTGCACAGCTCTCTGCAGTGTTTTGAATGTGACAGTACCAATTTGATACGCTCTTTAACAGCTACATGTTGCACTTTTAATATTTTGCAATAAACACACATACAAGCATTTTTCAAATATTAATAATCTTTCACGAATAAAAAAATACTATTGACATTTTTTTACATTTATTATAAACATAAAAAAAAAATTAGAACATACATATGAAATTACAAAGACTATGAACACCAACAACTATATACATCTATCTTTTTTCTTCAAATTTGAACCAATACAAATAATTAAAAATATGAGATACGTTTTGTCCCAAGCGCTCGCATGTCTTTATTTGGTAAGACCACATGACATTTTTAAGTGTTTTATTTTCTGCCCTAACTGCAAAGAGCACAATCCCAATTGTTCACCCTTGCATGTTGGAGTTGTTGTTCATCCATGGCTAGGCACTGCTCATGGTACCATCTTTGGCATGTCTCACACTGTTTCTGTAAAATAAAATGTGCAAACCTTGTCAGGAATAGAGAATCTTGTGGAATAGAGAAACATTTCTATAGGCAGGGCAATCTATACACATAATCATCTTCTATTTAGGTTTGTATGTGGGAATTTGTGTCCACTACATTACTCTTTGCAAAAGTTTGCAGCATGTTTGCAATAAAATCCAACTCCTTATAATGTAATTGTATTATGTACTCAACAACTGAGCTCCGATCTCCCACGAGAAGACTTAAATCTAATATAATTATTGAGCATATGCATTTATTTTTTAATTTGTGGGGGGAATGATGAAGAAGAGGTTGGTTTTTGAAAGAGTACAATCTCTGGTAACACATGACAGCTTCTTTTTCTTGATTTTGTGAAAATCCTTGTAATTTCAAGCATTCCTTTTTTTTCCATATGTGCCATAAACTTGCTTACTTTCTATATCTTTGAATTATTTAAAAATATTTTGTTAAAGTATCAAGGGGTTGAGGCTGGACTGAATTTCATTGTGTAGTGATCTGCAATGACAATAAAGGATCCATCCATCTATAACTAACAAAGACCTTGGCCCTCCAAATCCTTCATAAATACTGAAGGAGAGGTCTCGTCCTTAACTATTTGAAAATGAATTATTTTAGAATAGCAGAATTTAATGTGTTTGACTCCTTTGAGTATGTGTATTCTAAAAGGTATGATTTTTTTTTTATGACATTGCTTATGTTTATGATACATTGAAGGAAGAATATGCAACTTTTTGATCCAGTAGATGTCGCCCTTGAGCACCAGCATGAAACCCAAACAACTCGAGCTGCATTGTTGTGTTAGTATGCTAATGGTAGTGCTCTTTTGTTTGCGTGTAGCTTCACATTGCATGTAAATTTACACAAAATGACCATGATCTAAAAACGCTTACATGACATTCAAATAAGCAGTGAGTACAGTAAGTTATTCTTCTTTTCTATAGTCCCTCACTTACAAACAACTTTTATAAGCAAGGGGATGAGCCGGCCGGCCGTCCTGTCCCGTCCATGTAAACACGGTGTAGATACAGCTCAGACAACATCACAGACAGGGAGACTTGGGTGTCACACTCATTGTAGACAGTCATGACTCACAGAGGATATACTGGATTTCTGCTATATTTACAGTATGTGTAAAATCTCGCACATTCAGCCTTTGAGACCAAATTTTAATTTAGGAACATCTCCGTATAGAAGTGCTGCCGGTTTGTGCCAAAAGTACAGTTGCGCTCAATACATGACAGTAATGTGAAGGCTGAAACTGATTTGATGCGTTACATTAACGCTCACTGGACTATTTTCTGTTTACATTGCACTCTGTTTTAGACTGCAAATCATGCACATATCTGCACAACTACACAGCTCCTCAACATCAAAGTCAGAAAATAAGACTCATTATAGTGATTTATAAGGGACTTTGACAGTGGATTTCTCAAAAAGTTCACAGTAAAAGTACTTCACATTACTTGTGCATGTAGTGTAAGAAGTACTTAGTCCAACCATATCAGAATCATTGTCTACTTATGTAAGAAAATATATATAATTATTGTTTTCTCCAAGAAAACTGTTTTTTATTTTATTTTTTATTGTGAACACCTTATTTTGAAAAACGGAAGTTACCGCAGACTCGCACAATTATTCTCACACTAACTTCCCCGACCTCCGGAGCTATTCTCTGTGCAGTATTCTGTTTACTCCAGTTTTATGGTAAGACCTAGGCATTTAGCACTTGACGTCATCGCTCTCTCTGTCTGTTACTCTTGCTCGCTCTGCAGTCCGAAGCATTTACCATAAAGATCATAATACGTGGGCACTTCAAATTTAGGGGCGGCTCACTTCACCATGTAAACTCGAGGAGCGGCTGGCTTGACCGCAGTGTGACTGTCTGTCTGTCAATCAACAATGTCCCGCCCCCTCTATGAATTAAACTCTTCTGTCAGTAAAACTTACTTTGATCTTGTGTCACAGAATGAACACATTCTGTATTATGTTTGATTATATATAAACTAAACTAAAGTTAGTCCAATGATCTCATAGAAAACCACGAAGGCTGCAGAGCCTGTATGAAACTACAGCTGTAGGAACTCTGCAGTGCTAAAATAGAACAGAAACACAAGAACTCAAAGTCTACATGTTTTTAAATGAATGCATCACTGCGTGAAAATGTTCCTGATAAACATAAAAAGAGGACACATAACTAACTCCTAATTTCAAAGTGGTGAGGAAAACCTTCAAATTGTGCATAAATATCAATCAAATCGAGGGGAAGACATTTCTGTTGCTAAAGATGTTCTGGGTGGGAGACCTCCAGACCTCCTACAAAGATGTTTCTCAAATAGATTAAACTTGTCAGCGCAGTTTTTGTGCATTTAAAAACATTATAGAGGGAAATAAGTCTGGTTGAACTGGTCAGTAACTTACAGATTTGTCTAAAGAGCAGTATGAAAAAAAACGTGATGGGATCGGATTTTGCGAAAAAAAAAATATGATATGGTATTTTCCCATATCGCCCACCGGATGTACATTTTAGACAAAATGTTTAGTGCAAATGATCCTGTATTGACTTAAAACATATCTTTTTCTTATAATCTGAATATTTTCTTAGCATTCTGTCAGCTATGGGGCTCCTTGGTGTTTTCGCGCCCAGGCTTACTTAGCCATTGTTGATGTTGACCTAAAAAACAGAACCTATAGGCATTTATATCAAGTATGATAGGCTATATTTAGAAATAGGCCTAAATTAAAAATGCAATGTAAAACTAAAGCATTTTGAGGCTTGTGCAGGTTTAGCAGGACTGCATTAAAAGACCAGACAGAAACACTGTTATAACAACATAAGTTATGGTTGATAGACACTGAATGGCTTCTTTAATAAATATGAGCAAAATTACAGTTTTGGATTGAGACAGTTGTTTTACATTCAGTTCTCAAATCTTCACTCTTCTTGTTTGTGTTACAGTTTTAAACTGTAAAGATAAACCTGTGTTCACTCCATCCCGGCTTGTGGTCAAGTATGGTGACCCAGCGTCTGTGATCTGCAATGCATGTCAGCAAGAATGCCTCAACGAATTCTTTAACATAGAGCATTCTGTGGGAAAGTCAACAAAAAACGGAACCACAATTTCCTGGAATATTGATAGCTTCACTGACTGGACAGCTAGTCTCCAGTGCTATTACAATAATGCTGCTGAGAATGTTTCTGATCCTGATGTCCAGTGCTGTACCATCCTGCCCCTAACCGTATACAGTAAGTAAACCTGCTGATGAACTAAATGAACAGAATACTGTTGCTTGTGTGACAATTGTATCATTGAGAAACAAAATAATATGCCTATTAATGTATTCAACCCAAGCTCTCTTTGTGTTTGTCTCCACAGAGCCCCCAGATAAGGTGTCCATCAGCTTTGCTAACCACACCGGGCCATTGATAGAGGCTCATCCGTACACTCTGCAGTGTACAGTACATAATGTTGCTCCTGTTGAAAAAGTCATGGCAATCTTCTACAGAGGACATTCAGTTGTTGGTCAAGTACAGGTTAAAAACAGTTATGGGGGAAAACCAATGACTCAGTCCTATACTTTGGACGTCACCCCCCATAAAGGTGAAGATGGTGCTGCGTATTGGTGTGCAGCAGAGCTTGTCCTGGGACCTGAAGGACCACAGCCCCCTCCAGTGGTGATATCTCAAAACATGACTACCACTGTATACTGTGAGTCTGATAACAAAAATCTTCTTCAGTTATGAAAAAAATAGATTTTCATCAATTTCTTGAATAATTATTGAGGCAATGGGTCACATGACTACTTGGTATGCAAAACCAGTTGTTTGTAATCATGACCCAGTTTACAAACTGTAGATTCTTGTCAAGTGTTGTCTAACTTTGATTTGTGGGCAACCATGTTGAATTCTCAAATTTGGCACTGTGGCTGTTGCCATCTTAGTTTTTAAGCAGGAAGTGACCATATTTGAACAAAGGGGTAAGATAGTCATTTCTACACTTGTGTTCTAGTTAAGAGGGGACATGGTAGCAAGTTCTCAATCACAAGCTAAACATGTTGTAGAGAATCATCAATTTTACTAACATTGAATCAGGAAATACCAAATGATCATCTCTCAGTGTTGAAGAAGACATGAAACGAGCAAATGAGACCATAGGTTTATTAAACCTAGTCAGAAGTAGTCTCATTTTTTCATAGAGTTACATTATACACTGACTTCTTTGGTCAATAGAAGAATGCAGATTTGAGGCACGTCCACATTGGCATTGTGTTTAAGACACTGAGGCTTCATCCTCTTCTTTTGTACAGTCAAATGTTTGTAATACAATAATATGATAACATATTTTGTATCGATTTGCAAAATTGCTATTAAATAGATCTGTGTCCGTCAATAAAGGTATTCAGTTAATTGTGAAAAAATATATCAAGCAAATGCCTGAGTAGTGAATAAATCAGGAGAAATAGGAGAAAATGTTGAGGTATCCTCCCACACTGCTCCTTTATAACTCATTGTATATGTGTTTAAATTAATATGTATACATTTTAAAATTGCTCCCATTTTAATCCTATGACGTGTTATGTTTCACCCACATTTTGTTAAAACACAGATGCGCCTAAGCTACAGGTTCCAAAACATCCAGGGTTGATCACCATCAATGAAGGAAACCAGCTAAAACTGGATTGCTCGTCTGATGGAAACCCGAGTCCCTCATACAAGTGGACGCTTCCATCGGGTAGCCTTCACCGGAGCAGCATCCTCACTTTCGAATCTGCAGCTGCTGAACATGAGGGCAAGTACACCTGTACTGTCAGCAACGGCTATTGGAACTTCACTGAGGAGTTTCATGTGAAAGTCCATGGTGAGTTTTACATTTTTACATGTCCTCTCTTCAGTGATGTGATTGTGAAATGAAATAAATCAGAATCAGAAATACTGAAAAGCCATGTTACTTTCAGGTGAGAACGTGACAGCAGAAGGGATCATTGCATAGATCACGTTCACACAGTAGCCATTTTCTTCTGACATCCTGCTCAGATTGGTTAATGCTGCATCATGGACGACTGGCATAAATGGTCTAGCAGGGCTAAACTCTAACATACAAATCAAGTCATATCTGTAAATGGGCTCATTGTGTTACAGTCCTAGCACTCTATTTTCTTCCTTAGTCTAAATGTGTGACAGGTGTCTTGGCATGCCCCTTTGATTTGCTGATCATTAGTGACAAATTAATTCTGCCTACAAGCCATCGACTTCTGACCAATGTCACAACTGTAGTGTTAGACTGTAGAGATGATAAAAAAATCATTTATCTTCTCTTAACTTCACAATCTATTTTACTGAACACTGTGAAGTCTAATACATACAATAGTTACAATTATCAAGACGCTAATTCTGTTAGCATGTTAATAACAATTTCCATTATGTTTAAGAATCAATCAAACAAACTAAGGTGTACATCCCTTTCCATCTGCCAGAAAGATCCACCACCCTGGGAAAAATGCACCAGCTGTCAGTAGTCGTTATATTGACTTATTGCTGGGTTCCAGGTTTCTGATTGAATAGATGTTAGAAATCTAAGAAAGCCTCATCATTTCCCTACTTCCAAACCAGGGGGCTTGAAAAATTAATGAATATACAGTATGATTACCCATTAGTATCTATCAAACAACAGCTAAAGTCATTATTCTAAAAGTGCATCCTTTTTAAAAATGTTTTAAATATTTCAGGGAACGCATGTAAACACTTCACTTTGTAAGGTTGTTAAAAATGTGATACTTTGATACTTTTTGATTCCATGTGTTTTGAAACACTATTTTTACTTTTCGATACTACCTATGATTAAAATAATAGATAGTATCGAAAATGACCAAAGCTTAAAAAAAAATACAGATCTTCAGTCACATTTTAACACACAGCTACCAAGAGCTAAAGAGAGAGAGTAATGCCATTTCAACAGTGTGCAAGAGTTTTGCAATTTTTAGTCATTAAAAACGAGAAATTCCACAAATTTGGGTGCATAGGACTTCTGTGACTGTTGTTGTGGTATCGAAACAGGTTGTTTAAAATCTGATATCGTGGCATCAGTGGAACCTCTGTGTTGTGGCTGTTTTTGTATAATGTGTAATAACGTTTTATCGCCCCCCCCCCCCCCCCCCCCTTTTTTTTTTTTTTTTACTCATCTCTTCACAGCCAACAACATCGTATACATTATACTTGGTATACTATTTGCTGTTGTTCTGCTTGTCATCATTGGTGTTATCTGCTACTACAAACACGACCTGATTTTGAGCGTTTGCTGCTCTTGCTCACCACATTCTGCCGTGCCCACCGGAGAGTGAGTGGACGGGAAAGCCTGAAATGTGTATGGACCATAATGGAGCAGTTTGCTACGTGAAGACTTGTAAGTCAAGAGGCTCCCCTGTGGCTGAAGCAAACCATGAGCCACAACTTCACCTGTTGAGCCTAGTGAGCAACCCCTTCTACATCTCCCACTCCCCCTTGTCCTGTTCTCTCTTTGTCCTGTATTTAGATCAAATGTCTTTATTTGTCTTCAGACAATTTGTCTATCCTAATCCTGGTTGGCTTTATTTCACATTTTGTCACCTAAATATGTTCAAAAACATATATATGTCAACAGTCACTATACACTTTGTGCTGCTCCTTAATACTGCCATACATGAGTTAATGTGTGGAGGTCTGGGGGAAGACATACAGAACAAATACAGTACCGATTTGCTTTCTTCAGAAATGAGCACTAAGAATCATGAATATATCCTCTTACAGAACCAACAAAACCACTCTTCTTCAAACTGAATACATTGAAACTTAAGGACCTGGTCAATTTCAAAACTATTCAAATCATGTCCAGAGTTCAAAATAAACAGTTACGGAACAGTATCCAAAGAGTTGTTGAGCAAAGGGAAAATGAAGACAACCTCAGAGGTTTATTTATGTACAAAAAACAAGCTGGGAAAACCAATGTGAAACTTCATCACAATAAAGTGGATTAATCTATGGAACAGCTGTAGTGAAGAAATTAAAACATGTAAAAGGATCCTCTGCTTCCTGCTCTGTTGGGTTACAACCACGTTTCTGTCCAACGTATACGAAACAGATGTAGAACTGAAGAATCAATGAGTAAGATGGAATACTATAAGATGTAAGGTCTGTACTGTCTACCAGCTGATGTGAGTTATATATTCTATTTGTTGTTGTGTTTTGTTGCTTAGCTAGTTAACTGTATTCTATGATTTTATTTTGAAAGCTCAGGCATTGGTGAAGCCTAAAAGGAAAAAGGGGTAGGACTAGTTTTTTTCACTTCATCCTTCACCATTTTCCAACATGGACTTAAAAAATAATACACAACAAAAGGAAGTTCTCATTGTTATTTTCTTTGTCTGTTTGTATATTTTCTTTGCTATTTTTAATATGTTTTTAAGAAATATAAAATGTGAAATGAAATAAAAATGTGTAATGCTATAATTATCAACAACTGTTGTGCATATTGGCCAATATGAAAGTTCCCATAAACAAAGTGTAACTGTTTGTGATTCTTGCTGTTTAGTTTCATCACTCTGAAGGACTTTATTCCTAGAGGTGCAGGAAGTGTATTGTTATTATGTAAAATTATATAAGCTTGATTTTGTGTGTGTGTGTACTTGCTTGAATAAAATACTAAGCTCCAAAATGTATTGTTTATTTTATTATGTGAATAAGTGAAAACCCTTTGTACAAACAATAGCCTATAGTCAGTGTTTTTAAGAGATATTTCATTGCAATTTCAAGTAACTACAATGGCATTGAACTAAAATGGAGCTCAGCGTAAGTTCAGACAGGAAGACTGCTTATATTCTTTCACAAATTCATTCATCCTTTCACTTCAACCTAAACTACTTCCTCTGTCTACCTGCTCTGGTGATCAGCTCATAATCAGCGTTTATTCTTCAAGTACGGTAATTAACCAACCAGATTCGGGCACAACCTCTCTCAACCAATCATCCTGCTGCAGCAAAATGCTAAAACAGTTCTCTCTCTTCCACAGTCATTCTGTCATTTCAGGGCAACCGCTTCAAACACACACTTTACCAATACGTTAATTTGGGCAGTGGTAGCAATAGCTTAGCAGCAGAGTCAGCTCAAAAAGGAGAAAGTCATCTCCACTCGTTCACGTTGTCAGCCTCACGGGAATCAGCAGGTCACGCCGGTGCAGGAAGCAGCCTGATCATCTAGGCTATCTGCAGTCTCTGGTCATCTCCAAGCTGTCTGTCACAGTGTTAATATCCCCGTCTCATCATCAGCGTCCCTCACGATTGCAGACAGGTTGCAGTCTGCGTCAGGTTCAACTTACAGTGAAACCACACAGCTTCTGGTCTCCGCTGATTGGCAGCACAGGTGAGCAAACATCATCGCTGTTACCTGCGGTCTCAGGTAAAAAAAAAAAAATGTAAAAAGGGGGAAACTCCCTGATACCTTCACTTGTTACGATAGAAAGGCTATCACTATGTTTGGCACTGACTAAGTAGGCTATTATTCAGTGTTTCCCCTCATTATATTTGGGGGGCGGCCCGCCCCCTCAACGGCCTGAAGGTCAAGTAATTTTCTTTTTTTTTTGGGGGGGGGGGGGCTTTTTGTGCCTTAATTGTAGGGATAGGATAGTGGATAGAGTCGTAAATCAGGGAAACAAGTCATTTAAGGACACCTTTCTGATAGAAAAGGACAGCTGTCATTAAAAGTAACACCTGAACACCAAGATTCCTTCAAGTGTTTGTGTCGGCATGTCGGCTTGTCCCCACCCCCCCAACGCTGTAAACCTAGGGGAAACACTGTTATTTATAATGAACTAGGGGAATTAGGATCAAAACATAGGCTATAAATATAGCCTATATCAGCGTTGCTAATCTCATCACCATGGTTAAATAATTTGAACTTTTTTTGCATAATTGGTTTCAATCACTGCCTGGCGTTCTTTATCAATGCATTTTCTAAATCTTATAGTTAGGGCTGGTGCTGGTGTAGACCAGCTCTTAGTTATGCTGCTATAGGCTTAGACTACAGAGGGAACTGGCACCTTGAGTCTCTCTCTCTCTCTCTCTCTCTCTCTCTCTCTCTCTCTCTGTGCATAGTACATCATATTACTGCATGTATCTATCTGTAAATCTCAGTCACTAACCACCTACTTTCCTGGGAGCTCTTGAGCTCTCTTAGGCTCCTCGAGATCGTTGGTTGATGGCCTGCCAGAACAGGCCATGCCATGCTCCCTATCCCTCTTCCTGCATCTTATCCCTTCTCTCCCCCTATCCCTTTCCAAGCTCAGGCTCATGACGAAACAGCCTTCATAGGCCTAGACTGCGCCGGGGATCCGGACGAAGATTTCTGCCTTTTTAATAAGGCAGTTTTTTCTTCCAAAAAAATGCTGTGTGGTTTCACTGTAAGTTGAACCTGATGCAGACTGCAACCTGCTGCTTTGCTAAAGTGCTCATGATGGATAGGCCAGATCTTTTTAATATAGCAATAAGTAAAGTCTTTGACCTGCTTTTTGTAACATAACAATGAGAACGGTCTTTTTACCTGCTCTTTTGTAACGTTAACAGACAAAGAGTAAGGTATTTTATCTGCTTTTTGTAAAGTGTCTCGAGATAACACTTGTTATGTGTTGACGCTATACAAATAAAATTTGATTGATTGATTTTTCTCTCTTCTTTTACCCGATTTACAAGAATGATTTAAATCAACGGGGGGAACAGTCAACAAGTGGCAATAAAGTGGTAGAAATCAGCATACCAGGTCTGTTAAATAATAATAACATGAATCAGGCCGATCAATATCATGCTCCATTTTTTTTTAAAGCTAGGCCAGAGAGTTTCATAACAACAAAAGTTCACTCTTCTTAATATTTCATGAGGAAGGTTTTGAGTAATCCAGTACCAAAAAATAAAGAACCTTAATTCAAAGCTCTTTAGTAATTTACTTCTAATCATTGTACAACAGGCATAAATTGACTGTATCAAGAGTTTCAGACTTTCACGTTCACTCAGGGTAGTTCTATGTATTTTCTTTATTTAACCAGGAAAACGTCGGCCAGTCATTCTAATAGGCTAATTGTAGAAAAGGCCCCAAAGTTACCTGTTAAGGTTTTTGCTTTATGTTAAAATAGTGTTTGATTCCTGTTCAGTTTAATGTGATGATATTGTGCTCAATAGGGGAGAGGTGTCACCTGCTGGTCATATAGTGAATTACATCATGTAGTAATGAGCAGTGTGCATCAGTCGATGACAGATGAGCCATCAGTGTGCAGAGTAATCACTTCATAAATTGGTTGTGTGTGTGTGAGTTTAGAGCTTAGTTGTAGATATGCTAATTAGCTGACGTCACGGCCCCGACATGCTCGCTATCTGTCCCCCGGCTTAGTTGGAGCCACACAGTAGTTGAAAAAGAGTCATGTCGAATTCATTACATGTTTGTGCTTAGCCTACCTAGTGCTAATTCTTTCCCGTGTTAATATTAGTGTTATTTTAGTTGCCTGTTAGTTACAAGGTTTGCTCTCTGCACGAGGAGGAATGTTTGATGTCCGTGCTTCACAATAAAAGCATCGTAGTATTTTTATAGGGGAATGATTGTATGACTGTTAAGCCTACGATAGCCTTACTGTGTTTAATACTTTAGGTTAAAGAGACATGTAGGTTACCTTGATTTATTTAAATATTATGATTATTTAATATTACAACACGGATTTGTTTGTTTATTTATAGACAGTGGTTTGTCATATTTTCCTTTATTGATAAGAAGTGTTTAAAAATAAATGGATTGAAATATCCAAATCAAATCATCAATGGACTGTGTTAATTTCTTTGAGCTAAGCACGCGTCCGAAAGCTTCCACATTCATCCCTCAAGTGACTTTTCTAAACAATATTGGGTTTGTTAAAATTGGTCACTACACTTTAGGTTAAAGAGACATGTAGCTTACCTTTTATTTAATTAAATATTATAACCTATTACATTACTGTACAGTGTTTTGTATGTTATAGAGGTAAGATGAAGCATTCAGATTTGTGTTCCTTAAGTATATATTCTGCTATTCTTTTTCTTATAGAAAACCACAACAAGACCCAATACTCTGTCATATTGAATGGCCACTGAGATGCCTGTATTTTGTTTCACTACAAGAGAATAAGTAAACAGCCATTCAACCAATTCTGCACTCGTTATTCATATTCTGGAATAAGGCATGAAGTGGTGTTCTGGCCGACACACCTGAGTGAATCCAGTGAAAAGCAACAGACTAATGTCCCAACTGAGTTTAGTTTTATTATCTTCATTACACTAATAGTTATTTTCCAACATGTACGGGCTCATTATCTCATTCCCCTGCTGGCGTCTCACTCTACAAATATTCCTTGCAATCTCTGTTTTCAGCCCATGGTAGTCATACTAATGTTGCACAACTAATTGAACTGTTCCTGATATGAGGTTTGGCCATAATCACATTATGAAAGTCTGAAATTATTAAAAAATAAATGAATGAATAAAAAGTAATGCTTTAGTTAACAAACAATACTTCTTACTTGGCATGCTCACTATTTTAAGTGATTAAATATCTGGAAATGTCAATGTAGATAAAGAATTTAACAGACTGGAAGTGATTTGCTCATTTTAAACCATGTAACAGCCAGAATATCACTAATTTAAAAAGAAAAAAAAAAAGCACCACAAGGTGGTGTACTGTATGTTTTAGTTTTAATGACAGAAAGTTGTTATTCTCTGACAGCCATCTTGCAGGCATGTAAGACGGGAGAACACTCGAATTCAGCGATTAGTTGGTGCACATTTAGCACAGCATGATATTAGAGCTGGTTATTGTCCACAACCTCACGATTCGATTTCGATTCTTTGGGTCACGATTCGATATTGATCAATATGCTTTGATATCGATTCAACATTACACATAGGTGAGAGAAATACTGAGATCACAGTACCTTCTTATATTTGTTAAATAATTATGTTTATATTTGTTTGAAACAAACTGACTCAAAAAATTGAATTTATATTTGCGTTACTCTAGAATAAAACATGAAAGTACAGTATGAGCTAAAGTGCAAAAACTGACTGGAATTCACAGCACCCCCAAGTGGAGAGGGGTGTCATTACAAGGGGGAAAAAAAATCGATCCCAGGATTCCTTGAATCGATATTGAATTGGGTTAATACATGCTCAATTCAAACCACGAACCTCTACAACAAACAAAAGCTACCGAGAGACCAACTGTACCAAACAACAATACCAGCTACAAATAATTCACGGGTTCATAATGTTTTATGCTTTTTATTCTCTGCACAGGTTTGGGTTCATTCTCAGAGAATGTACATGACTGCATGAAAGCTTTCAGTACTTCATGCTCTTGCAATAGACTGGTTTCTGTTTTGTTTGCTATGTTCTCAGATTCAAAAGATGATTGATTTTATTTTTCCATTGAAAGGCAGTGTGAGATCAAAGCATTCTTAACTTGCCCATACCCAAACCATGTACGGCAACAATAAAATGAAATTAAGGTTTGAATTAAAATGTATTCTACAGTTTCAATTCAGTATAAAATACATAACAAGGCTATCTTAGAAAGTCTTAACTTTTTCAGATAATGGAAATGGTTACTGCAGTAATTCCTATAAATGAGTCAAATCTGAAGTTTCTGTAAAGTTTGAAAATACAACCATCAAATGAAATTGCACAGTTACAACATAGTTACTGACAGAACAGATTTGCCTACTTCCTCAGCACAGCCTACCGAGTTGATATGATTGAGGACACGTCTGCTGAGGGCGCTAAGGCCCACTGTTGACGCACATTTCTTTGTTGGATTGGTTTAGTACGTGTGGCTCCTTGGCGTGAGTCCAAAAACAAACGAACAAACACAAAATCTTCCAGTTGGATATGCCAATCCTTTGAATTAGTCAACATAATATAGATTAAAGTCCTTTAATCTTTATTATAAAGAAATAAAGAAAATGCTTGATTCTTGCCTCGGTATTCAACTTTCACCATGACGTGCCACAGTTAAAAACCATTGACCTTCTTTGTGCACAACACCTGCTGCTAATCAGCATTGTTTAAATAAGTTTCCATTGCCTCGTTTTAAAGTGCCACCCCATAGCCCAATAACCAAAACACCAAAAATGGCCCCAACACCCACTAAAGTGAACTTCGAGATGTTCAACGGCCCGGGGTTTCCTTCTTCGCTGGGGTCTGTATCAAGAGATGATGAATACTTCGGCTGAAGCTCATCTGTGCGGTGATCTAGGTGGAAGGGAAATACACAAAACAACAACCATTATTAAAGAAAAACACTTAAAACAAGTTAGCAAACAGGTGGCAAACAGTTGTCATATTTTGGTAGAAGTTAGATTGACCACTGCAGGTAGCTTTGCGTAGCATAAATACTGAAAACAGAGAAACAGTTAGCCTGGCTCAGTTTAAAGATGCAACATGGGAATTAGTGGGCTGTATTTACAGAGATATTTTCTTCAGAATAGCCGAAGTACGACTTTATTCATAGAAAACGGCTAGACCACAAAACCTTGTTGGCTGTCAAGCTGTGTATAGCTTTGTTTGGGAGTACAGTATGACTCAAAATAAGGAAACAGATTTCAGAGGTTTAGCATAGAAATGTACTTACCTGAGGCTTGTCCCGCACTGTTCCTTACTGGTCTGGATGGACTGCATATAGTTTCTATAATGCAGACATTATTTAGACAATCTAGATTTGAAACTGTGTAAAATTAGCAAACAGCTATTTCATATTTGTATGATGATTTAAAACACTTAATCCTGTCATTCTGCACACAGACATAACAGATCTCGGGTTGCCTTTGGCTGTGCTTTTAAGATGTATAGAGGAATTTCTTTTAATCAATGGAACCACTCTTATCTGCTGTAACTGATTGTTTTTCCTTGCATATCGGGTGTGTATTTATAAATGACTGGGATTAATTAAATAAACAGATTTCCTGATTTAATAACCAGTGTAGCCATTTCCCCCAGTTTGTATGTGAATACAGGATTGTGTATTGTAATCGTGGGTTGTTTCCATACAAGAAACGAAACTGAAAGTTTGTTATGAAAGGTCATCAAAGCACATGGTCTTTTGTGCTCAACATGAGTTGGCAGATTGGCTGACAGAAAATGTGCTTTAATGGCCAAAATGATTCCCAATAGGAAAATTGAGCTGCAAATTAAGTTTTGAAAAAAAGACACGACTAAGAAATCATTTTACCTTGGACAAGCACATGAATATTGTGGGAGCATGACATGATATATATGCTGGGCATTTGTTTCTAATGCATTTGTTTAGCTTGATTTGTTGATGTCAATCATAACAGATGTTGCAGCACAGTTGTACTTGAGTGATCCCACAGAAGAGCCTTTATGAAAAATTCAAAAGTTTGAGTTTTTTTTTCCGTTGACCTCAAATAAAAACTGCACACATTCAAGTATCACAAGTATCTCATATCAATGATATTTCCAAAATGGTAAAACAATAAAAACTGCTTTAAAATTACAAAGTTTAAAATTACACAAATGTGTTTTAAATCTAGTCTTATACACAGTCTTCTCTTTAAAATGACCAGGAACAACTCAATATCACAGCAGCAATCTTTTTATTTATCCTTTATTTTAGCAGGGAGGACCAAGGTCTCTTTTCTAGGGGTGCCCTGTGAAGATCTTGAAGATAGTTTAACAACTTAAGGAAAACAACAGCAGAGCCACACAATCTGCACTGAAGGAGGTTTCATAAAGACTCTGAATTTAAATAACTTTAAAAGCAAAAAGGGAATTGTGAGATACTGACAAAACCCTCTTAACCATTTTATTTTGACCATCCGGCTACAAATTCAAGCGTTGCAGCCAAACAACCTGAGTAAGCCGACATGAACACAACAGCATGCAACCCTTTACAAATTTGAACCCTATTAAACTCTATAAAATCTACTCATATTAAAACGAATCTACTTTTGTAAGAATAGTTCTGACTTTGTAAGCTTATTCGGTAAACATTCAGATGACTTAAACAGGTGCTTAACGAAAAAAGGTTGATGTTTTTTTTTTTTATCAGAGCTGCTTAGGTAATATTCTGTATTACCTAGTGAAAATTTCCAAGACAAAAAAGTATTTTTGAGGTGAAGTTTAGATGAACTCTTCACTTACCACAACTTGCCAGATGGAAGAGCTGCTGAACAATCATCAAAGTAGCTATTTGGATAAAGATACCCATACCCAAATTATCAGTTGTTACTTTTTTGGATGGAAAATAAAAATGTTGAAAATAAGGTGTTCCGAAAGTGAATGAGATGCTTCCTGTTTTTACTTGCTTTTATAGTGGATTAAATTATGCAGTGCCGCCTCTACTGACATGTATGTTTTCTTCAGTTATTTCTTCAAAGTTGTTGAAAATGAAAGTGCAGCATTGGGTTTGGGTTTCCAGTCAGAGCTGGTTCAAATTTAAGGTAATTTCCATGTCAAAACAAAAGTGAAAGTTGGTAATACAGAGGGGATTTCCTTCTCACTCTGTTCACATATTCTAAACTTGTTTTTGTTTCCAAGACAAAAAAGTATTTTTGAGGCGAAGTTTAGATGAACTCTTCACTTACCACAACTTGCCAGATGGAGGAGCTGCTGAACAATCATCAAAGTAGCTATTTGGATAAAGATACCCATACCCAAATTATCAGTTAACAATTTTGTGGATGGAAATTGAAAATAAAAATGTTGAAAATAAGGTTTTCTGAAAGTGAATGAGATGCTTCCTGTTTTTACTTGCTTTTATAGTGGATTAAATTATGCAGTGCCGCCTCTATTGACATGTATGTTTTCTTCAGTTATTTCTTCAAAGTTGTTGAAAATGAAAGTGCAGCATTAGGTTTGGGTTTCCAGTCAGAGCTGGTTCAAATTTAAGGTAATTTCCATGTCAAAACAAAAGTGAAAGTTGGTAATACAGAGGGGATTTCCTTCTCACTCTGTTCGCATATTCTAAACTTGTTTTTATCTTTTGGCTGCTGTTATAACAACCTTATTCGGAAAAAAATACACAGGATTATTTTGCTAAAACAAAATACATTTAAAGTTCCCCATGGATTTTGTTGTGACTCTTTATTCAGACTTGCTTTTTTTAAAGAAGTTGCATTTTCACTAACTAGGACAGGTACTACAAATCAGCTAAAACAACTTGAGGCCTCCTAAAACTGATCATAATGAAGACATTATCGAGCACACGTCAGAACATTGTATAAGTCGTTTAAACCAGTGGAAAAAATCCATAAAATAAGAATCTATACAAAGATCACCACTTATTCCTCATTGCTATAGAAAAGGTCATATAAAGGAATCAAAATACTTTCAATGTTAAAAACACCGTACGCACAGCCTGTATAGGGGAGGCTGATAGGTAAACATGTAAAATTGAGAAACAAAACCTTGAAGTCAAGGTTGTTACGTATCTGTGTTTGGGCAATATTGTCCAATACAATTATTTGTTAAAGTAAACAGTTGAAGAGTCATTTATTTAGTGAATAAACAACAACAAAACCAGTCAAAGTTGAATTCTAACCGGAGGTGGCTCAACTAACCTAACTGGCTCATTTGTCCCTTTTTCTCATAATCTAAGATTCAACTTCTCTACTTATGTATTGTGCTCCTCTTACCCCGCTTATGATCTGTAGTTAGCTGTTTTTCAAGTTTCTAGAGTGTGTTTGCAGTCTGCACTGGTGATGGTTAACTGAATATAGGATGGCTATGTTAGCTTGTTCAAGAATCATCTGCTTGTGTGATCCCCAGTACATGAACTCATGATCACCTGTCTACAGGGACATCAAAGATTAGACGGTGACGTTACCGTTATGCGGAGGTATTGTGGCAAGCTGCTGTGTCAATAACATGTCAGAGGCAACGATCTCAGTTTAACACACATGCAGCTGCTGTACTGTGCAAACCATAGCAGGAGAACAGTTTTATTCACACATGCAGTCATATCTATAAAAAGCACATACATTTTCGCGACACCTAAATGTTAAATAATATATTTTCTACTTCCTCAATTTTGGAGACATGAGAGGGAGAAGTAGGGGCGGGCTTTAGTGACACAGAGCTCCCGACCGACTGCGTCCTGTTGGTTCAGTCAGTACGTATCACTGACATGAAAGGGAGAGGGAGGGCGGGCTTTGAGCGACTCTTACGGTCTAGAGAGAGAGATACGAGACGGGAGAGAGGAGAGCGCACCTGAAGTTGAGAAATGAACGACTCTTTTCAGTCAGTGATTCAGTTCAGTTCGTTCACCCAGATGATTCGTTCGTTTTGAATGAATCGTTGACGAACTACACATCACTAGTCATAACACTAGCCAGAGGTCTATAAATGAGTCATCTCTCACACTCTTGGTGTAAGAATCGTTAACTGAATTCACATTCTGTATCACAGTGGAAATGGGCACTTTTAACAACCACACGACTTAACAGTGACTTTAATGTTTTTAACACACTTGTTCTAACTGGACATTTACAGTCCCATGATCTTTTGATCCACAAACTGTCCAAGCTCAGAGCGACTCTCCATTCAGGGTTGCTACACTATTCCACTAAATGTCCATGTTTAGACTTCTGAGTCTTTCACTCATCCTTTAAAGTTTGATTTCGGACCATTAAAGAGCGCTCCTCTGTGCTTCAACTTTGTTGTGGGAAAATTGCAGCTTACCTGGACCCTACCACACTTTGATCAATAAAACAGTGAAGCAAAAGCTATTTAATTTAGAAAACTACCACAAAGCTACTGGAACATGTAGTTAAACAATTAAAGCAGGTATTTGTAGTGCTTTTACTGACCAACACTGCATTTTGATTAGAATTATTTATATTAACGGACTTGGCTGAGCTGATTAAACAGTGGGCATGCTATAGCTGTTTGTCAGGAGGCTTAAGGCCCGCCTCAGCTCCAGCTCTTTGCCTTTTAAGCACCTGCAGTAAATTTGAGACACATTTTCCAATATGGCGACCCCATTGATTGGCTTCAAATGCTTGTATTAGAAACCAATGGGTGATGTCACCAAGACTACATCCATGTTTATATACAGTCTATGATACACACACACACATATGAAAGAAAATACTATTAATCACAAAATGTTAAGATTTAAAGATTATAGCGATTGGAAACGAGATATGGAATTTTATAATAAAAATGTCTAATCTCCAATGACTCACAGTTTAAAAAGATTCATTAGATATTTGGGCACTAGATAAATTATTTAGCAAAAAATGAAATTCAGATGGTGGACAGCAGAGGGGGATAAAGGAATTAAAAAAATAATTAGTCACAGAGTATACAGTGACATCCTGAAGGCAACCTTAAGAATTCACCTGCTAAGATGTGCTTAGGTTGACTCAATATGCTCACAAAGCAAATCAAACATGGAATAATATTACCTGACAGCCATGAGAAGTTCATTCAAATTAATTCATACCTTTTACATTTCTTTATTAAAGTTATGCAAATAAAAATAAAATGTTAAATTCATGTAAAGTATCCACCAGCATGAACTAATCCTATTCTAATCCAACCTCCTCAGTTAACTCGTGACAGTGATCGTGTTTCTGTCATCTCTGATCTAAATGTGCTTGTTGATTCATCTGAAGATCACGTTCTGCTCAAGCTGTCTAATTTTGTAACCCAACGAAATCCCCTTTCACACTCAGCCTGAAACGTCACCAGAAGTTTAACTTCCCCTCAGTTGACATCAACTTCTTAGAATTGTTTCACTTCCATTTTTATTTTAAGACCTTGACAATTGATTATAAATACTTGATTGCTCATTTAGTGGAGAGATTAAGACTTCAATTCACACAGTTATTTTCATTAAACACCTAATTTGAAGACAATACTTTTTTTTTTTTTTACTTTAAGCTATATATTGGCGAAATGGAGAGGAATACTCTGTCAATTTATAGATAGAGAAGACATCTTTGCACTGGAGAGATGTCATCCTTAATAACATGCTTGGTTATATGTTGCCTATTTCACATGAGATTGTGAGAGATCTTCAGCCAGCTGCTGTTTCATCCTGCCTCTGTTTATGTGTTTAAGTGTCAGACTGTTTAAACTTCCAATCTCCACAAAGAGCTGGGCTACATCATTACTGTGAACTGGAACATGCCTGACTGCTCCAACTTATCCCAAACAACTATAGCTCTGAAAGAACATGCACAGACAAGTTTAATAAAGGTAATGAGTAATTAGATTAAAGACATGGAGGTGAACTATTGAATTTGAGTGTGTGTGTGTGTGTATTTCCTGTTGAGCCAGTTTTTAATCTGTGTCTGTCTTTAACATGTTGGGGTGATGTCAGGAATACTCTCACTGTAAATGTGTAAACTATCATTTCTGTATGCTACAACCTTGAGTTATGGCCAGCAGCCAGTAAGCAGTGGAAAAAGCTCAGTCTGTCTTGCTGTGACATCCTGCCCTCTCTGCCTGCATGTGTGTTGGCAGCCAATAGGCAGAATCAGGAAGGACATCAGTAAAGTATTTACCCCTGAGTTAAACAGTAAGCAAACGGAATATCTCAACCAGCATTATACATGAAAAGCTAGGTAAAATGAGGAAACAGGAAGAACCTATTTCCCCCTTTTTTTTTGCCAATATGTTTACATGCAGGTCATTTAAAGGTCACAAATTAACAAATTATTTCTTGTTTATTTAACACATGCCATAAAAAAAGTTTAAACCTCCCTCTAAAAACAAATACATCCCAAGCAGCTTAGCACAACAGGACTTTAAAAGCTACCAAACCATCAAAAAAGAACAAAACCTACATACCAGCCCCCTTTAAGACTTCTTAAACAGACTTTAGTGTCATTTGAAAAATCCACACAGAAAATGAGAATGAAATATAACATGCTGTGGTTATAGGATATCATTCACAGCTAACTTATAATGGTTGTGTGCAGATGTCCCTTGTTTTATTTGCATGTCCAGGGATTTCAAACAGAAACAGATTTAACCTATTGGGATGTGGAGGAGCTGCAAATGTTATGTTTGGACAGACAGGTCAGGATAACTCTTTCCCCTTGTTTCCTGTCACGAGGATAAGCTGTGCTGAGGGGCTGCTTACGCTAGCTGTAATACATTTTGTGAGTGTGTTACCATATCAACTCAACAAAATAGCCTAAACAACAAGAACTGAACTTCCTGAAATGTCAAGCATATTCTTCTCTGAGCAAGGCCTGTATGGTGTTGATTCATGTTGCTCTTTCCAAAAGTAGGCCTATAAAGTTAATACGATTCTGAATCTGTCATGTTGGAAATGAGCTCAAGGGTAGACTATAGTTGGCCATATTACAATTCCCGGATGGTTTTCTTTTGACTTCAATGGCTCTGCTGCTCTTTTCCTAACAGTAGGCTATTGCCATAAGAAAATCTGGCCTTTGAATGACTCCTGAACAGCTTGAAGGGTGGAGGGAGGGGGCTATGTAGGCCTAACTGAGGGGGAAATGATAAATCATAGCCAGGCAGGCAACACTGATGGAGTAAAAATGATAAACAGTTGGATATCAAGAATTTAAAGTATGAAGGGAGGAGCTGTCACATTCAGGAACGCGATAAGGGAAATGTGTTTCTGGACAACTGACTTTCCTCCACCAAAACACAGGCTGGATTAGACTTTGAGGTCCTGTGTAGGCAAGTGTTTTCATTTTGAATGGTAGACTATCTGAAGCTCGGTGGGTAGATAGGGCTATAAATTCATTCATAGCTTTTCGAAAAAATCCAGGAATTTCCGAGAAGTCACAACGAATCGGATATCCTCCCTGACTAGTTTCAATTTCACGTCCTAAAAAAAAAAAAAGATCAGCCTGAGGACGTCGGTGATGTACAGAAAACATTTTTTCTCACATGTCTCAGTCCTTCCCACAAAACAGTGACGTGATTGTAAAAGCTACAGTAACCTCGGTCATCTCAACACAATGAAAAGCAGGGAGTGGACTTGGGGGGTTTGTCCAGCGCTTTAACTTTCACTCTTGTTCTCGCTCCAGGGTTAACCTTTCCGTTAATTTACTTCCAATACCATCAGGAAACACACAATGCTTTTCTGTGAAGTGATTTTTGTTTTGTCTTTGATGACATTTCTACTCGACTTCCACGCGTCGGGCTGTGGTAAGTTTTCAGAAATGTAATTTATCTGTTCGGCTAATCGTTTGCCTTCTGTTGTGCTTCCGGTAGACTTTCTATCAAACACGGTATCATAGGCTATTATGTTTTGTAGGCTATTATTACGTAGGCTATTTATATTCTTATCGCATGTTTCTTTTTATCAAATGAGGTAAAAATGGATAGTTGTTGCTTTCTGTCATTATTATCTATTCACGTCTCAAATTAGTTTTCTCATCCCCGTTAACCTGTTGCTTTGTTTAACAATAGCTTAGTTGTGACCGGATGTACATTTTAGACAAAATGTTTAGTGCAAATGATCCTGTATTGACTTAAAATATATCTTTTTCTTATAATCTGAATATTTTCTTAGCATTCTGTCAGCTATGGGGCTCCTTGGTGTTTTTGTGCCCAGGCTTACTTAGCCATTATTGATGTTGACCTAAAAAACAGAACCTATAGGCATTTATATCAAGTATGATAGGCTATATTTAGAAATAGGCCTAAATTAAAAATGCAATGTAAAACTAAAGCATTTTGAGGCTTGTGCAGGTTTAGCAGGACTGCATTGTGTTTGTTTGCAGATGGATGAGATTGGCTGGAAACACCATGAGTAGACTAAATAGGAAGAGCTATCAGGAAGTAAAAAAAACTGTCCTACAGTAAAAGACCAGACAGAAACACTGTTATAACAACATAAGTTATGGTTGATAGACACTGAATGGCTTCTTTAATAAATATGAGCAAAATTACAGTTTTGGATTGAGACAGTTGTTTTACATTCAGTTCTCAAATCTTCACTCTTCTTGTTTGTGTTACAGTTTTCAACTGTACAGATAAACCTGTGTTCACTCCATCCCGGCTTGTCGTCAAGTATGGTGACCCAGCGTCTGTGATCTGCAATGCATGTCAGCAAGAATGCCTCAACGAAATATTTAACATAGAGCATTCTGTGGGAAAGGTAACAAAAAACGGAACCACAATTTCCTGGAATATTGATAACTTCACTGAATGGACAGCTCGTCTCCAGTGCTATTACAATAAGGCTGCTGAGAATGTTTATGATCCTGATGTCCAGTGCTGTACCATCCTGCCCCTAACCTTATACAGTAAGTAAACCTGCTGATGAACTAAATTAACAGAATACTGTTGCTTGTGTGACAATTGTATCATTGAGAAACAAAATAATATGCCTATTAATGTATTCAACCCAAGCTCTCTTTGTGTTTGTCTCCACAGAGCCCCCAGATAAGGTGTCCATCAGCTTTGCTAACCACACCGGGCCATTGATAGAGGCTCATCCGTACACTCTGCAGTGTACAGTACATAATGTTGCTCCTGTTGAAAAAGTCATGGCAATCTTCTACAGAGGACATTCAGTTGTTGGTCAAGTACAGGTTAACAACAGTTATGGGAAAAAACCAATGACTCATTCCTATACTTTGGACGTCACCCCCCATAAAGGTGAAGATGATGCTGCGTATTGGTGTGCAGCAGAGCTTGTCCTGGGACCTGAAGGACCACAGCCCCCTCCAGTGGTGATATCTCAAAACATGACTACCACTGTATACTGTGAGTCTGATAACAAAAATCTTCTTCAGTTATGAAAAAAATAGATTTTCATCAATTTCTTGAATACTTATTGAAGCAATGGGTCACATGACTACTTGGTATGCAAAACCAGTTGTTTGTAATCATGACCCAGCATATTTGAATTACCCAACTCTGCATTCACATTTACAAACTGTAGATTCTTGTCAAGTGTTGTCTAGCTTTGATTTGTGGGCAACCATGTTGAATTCTCAAATTTGGCACTGTGGCTGTTGCCATCTTAGTTTTTAAGCAGGAAGTGACCATATTTGAACAAAGGGGTAAGATAGTCATTTCTACACTTGTGTTCTAGTTAAGAGGGGACATGGTAGCGAGTTCTCAATCACAAGCTAAACATGTTGTAGAGAATCATCAATTTTACTAACATTGAATCAGGAAATACCAAATGATCATCTCTCAGTGTTGAAGAAGACATGAAACGAGCAAATGAGACCATGGGTTTATTAAACCTAGTCAGAAGTAGTCTCATTTTTTCATAGAGTTACATTATACACTGACTTCTTTGGTCAATAGAAGAATGCAGATTTGAGGCACGTCCACATTGGCATTGTGTTTAAGACACTGAGGCTTCATCCTCTTCTTTTGTACAGTCAAATGTTTGTAATACAATAATATGATAACATATTTTGTATCGATCTGCAAAATAGCTATTAAATAGATCTGTGTCCGTCAATAAAGGTATTCAGTTAATTGTGAAAAAATATATCAAGCAAATGCCTGAGTAGTGAATAAATCAGGAGAAATAGGAGAAAATGTTGAGGTATCCTCCCACACTGCTCCTTTATAACTCATTGTATATGTGTTTAAATTAATATGTATACATTTTAAAATTGCTCCCATTTTAATCCTATGACGTGTTATGTTTCACCCACATTTTGTTAAAACACAGATGCGCCTAAGCTACAGGTGCCAAAACATCCAGGGTTGATCACCATCAATGAAGGAAACCAGCTAAAACTGGATTGCTCGTCTGATGGAAACCCGAGTCCCTCATACAACTGGACGCTTCCATCGGGTAGCCTTCACTGGAGCAGCATCCTCACTTTCGAATCTGCAGCTGCTGAACATGAGGGCAAGTACACCTGTACTGTCAGCAACGGCTATTGGAACTTCACTGAGGAGTTTCATGTGAAAGTCCATGGTGAGTTTTACATTTTTACATGTCCTCTCTTCAGTGATGTGGTTGTGAAAGGAAATAAATCAGAATCAGAAATACTGAAAAGCCATGTTACTTTCAGGTGAGAACGTGACAGCAGAAGGGATCATTGCATAGATCACGTTCACACAGTAGCCATTTTCTTCTGACATCCTGCTCAGATTGGTTAATGCTGCATCATGGACGACTGGCATAAATGGTCTAGCAGGGCTAAACTCTAACATACAAATCAAGTCATATCTGTAAATGGGCTCATTGTGTTACAGTCCTTGCACTCTATTTTCTTCCTTAGTCTAAATGTGTGACAGGTGTCTTGGCATGCCCCTTTGATTTGCTGATCATTAATGACAAATTAATTCTGCCTACAAGCCATCGACTTCTGACCAATGTCACAACTGTAGTGTTAGACTGTAGAGATGATAAAAAAATCATTTATCTTCTCTTAACTTCACAATCTATTTTACTGAACACTGTGAAGTCTAATACATACAATAGTTACAATTATCAAGACGCTAATTCTGTTAGCCTGTTAATAACAATTTCCATTATGTTTAAGAATCAATCAAACAAACTAAGGTGTACATCCCTTTCCATCTGCCAGAAAGATCCACCACCCTGGGAAAAATGCACCAGCTGTCAGTAGTCGTTATATTGACTTATTGCTGGGTTCCAGGTTTCTGATTGAATAGATGTTAGAAATCTAAGAAAGCCTCATCATTTCCCTACTTCCAAACCAGGGAGCTTGAAAAATTAATGAATATACAGTATGATTACCCATTAGTATCTATCAAACAACAGCTAAAGTCATTATTCTAAAAGTGCATCCTTTTTAAAAATGTTTTAAATATTTCAGGGAACGCATGTAAACACTTCACTTTGTAAGGTTGTTAAAAATGTGATACTTTGATACTTTTTGATTCCATGTGTTTTGAAACACTATTATTTTAATCATAGTATCGAAAAGTACCAAAGCTTAAAAAAAAATACAGATCTTCAGTCACATTTTAACACACAGCTGCCAAGAGCTAAAGAGAGAGAGTAATGCCATTTCAACAGTGTACAAGAGTTTTTGTCATTAAAAACGAGAAATTCCCCAAATTTGGGTGCATAGGACTTCTGTGACTGTTGTTGTGGTATCGAAACAGGTTGTTTAAAATCTGATATCGTGGCATCAGTGGAATCTCTGTGTTGTGGCTGTTTTTGTTGAATAACGTTTTATTCCCCTCCCCCCCCTTCTTTTTTTTTTACTCATCTCTTCACAGCCAACAACATCGTATACATTATACTTGGTATACTAGTTGCTGTTGTTCTGCTTGTCATCATTGGTGTTATCATATGGACCCGCTACTACAAAAACAAACGAACGGGACAATACGACCTGATTTTGAGCGTTTGCCGCTTTCGCTCACCACATTCTGCCGTGCCCACCGTAGCGTGAAGAATGGAAGTCAAGAGGCTCCCCTGTGGCTGAAACAAACCATGAGCCACAACTTCACCTGTTTGAGCCTAGTGAGCAACCTCTTCTACATCTCCCACTCCCCCTTGTCCTGTTCTCTCTTTGTCCTGTATTTAGATCAAATGTCTTTATTTGTCTTCAGACAATTTGTCTATCCTAAGCACTGAATGAAAAGAAAATAACTTGGTACTTTCGGTAAAGCTAAGTTGAAAACTATGTTCACTGTTTAAGGAGGGATGTACATAGCTTAGAGTATTTTGTGAATTGGTGAGTGATACTATGTTTTGTTATCAAACATTATTCTTATAGGATAAAAGGGCATTTGGTCAAAGACTATTTTCAGCTCCAGGGTAATATATATTTGATGTTATTACACAAGCTATGTCTACATTCTCTTTAGTATTGGTGTAAACTTTACAGATTTGAGTTTAAGTAACTACTTGTTAGTTTGTTTGTTCATAGTTTGGTAAAATGGAAAGACGCTGTTTGAAGTTGAGATGTTCACTCTTATCACATTAAAACAGGTTTCTTATGTGAACTGATAGGAGGTAAACCTCAAGAGTGAAAATAGTCTATAAATACAGATGTTTAGATCCAAAAGAACTTGAGAAAATGTGTAATATTGTCATGTGCCAAATCTCAATCAATTTCAATATAAAGTGAAAGTGCTGTTATAGAGGACACATTATACCCCTTTTGTACCTTTTCAAACAGTCGCCTGTGGTTTGAATGAAACATCTGTGCTGTGCTTTGGTCAAAATATAACATGAATCAAGCACCAGAGGAGGTTTGTGACCCTGGCAGACATAAAGTTTTGTTCTAGGCTGAGGATGGAGTCCTTGGTTGGCGATATCAGGGGAGGGAAGGGGATTTTTTTTCACAGAAACCCACTTGTGATGTCACAAGTTGAGCAAATTTGAAACAGAGCATTTTTCTCTGTGCTGTAAGACTTATGCAGACTAAAATCAAAAGACTGGATGGATTTATTTCCCATTTTGTGGGTCGGCTGACACTCAGGTCACCTAAATATGTTTAAAAACACTGAAAAAGTTGATTTTTTGAAATTATTTTTCATAATATGTCAACAGTCACTATACACTTTGTGCTGCTCCTTAATACTGCCATACATGAGTTAATGTGTGGAGGTCTGGGGGAAGACATACAGAACAAATACAGTACCGATTTGCTTTCTTCAGAAATGAGCACTAAGAATCATGAATATATCCTCTTACAGAACCAACAAAACCACTCTTCTTCAAACTGAATACATTGAAACTTAAGGACCTGGTCAATTTCAAAACTATTCAAATCATGTCCAGAGTTCAAAATAAACAGTTACGGAACAGTAATAATAATAATAATAATAAATTTGATTTATATGGTGCTTTTCTAAATACTCAAAGACGCTTTGACAGGAAACAACAAAAAAAACAAAACAAAGCAATATTTAAAGATTTGTTAAGAAAAGGGAAAATGAAGACAACCTCAGAGGTTTATTTATGTACAAAAAACAAGCTGGGAAAACCAATGTGAAACTTCATCACAATAAAGTGGATTAATCTATGGAACAGCTGTAGTGAAGAAATTAAAACATGTAAAAGGATCCTCTGCTTCCTGCTCTGTTGGGTTACAACCACGTTTCTGTCCAACGTATACGAAACAGATGTAGAACTGAAGAATCAATGAGTAAGATGGAATACTATAAGATGTAAGGTCTGTACTGTCTACCAGCTGATGTGAGTTATATATTCTATTTGTTGTTGTGTTTTGTTGCTTAGCTAGTTAACTGTATTCTATGATTTTATTTTGAAAGCTCAGGCATTGGTGAAGCCTAAAAGGAAAAAGGGGTAGGACTAGTTTTTTTCACTTCATCCTTCACCATTTTCCAACATGGACTTAAAAAATAATACACAACAAAAGGAAGTTCTCATTGTTATTTTCTTTGTCTGTTTGTAATTTTTCTTTGCTATTTTTAATATGTTTTTAAGAAATATAAAATGTGAAATGAAAGAAAAATGTGTAATGCTATAATTATCAACAACTGTTGTGCATATTGGCCATATTGGTGTGTGTTTATACAACACTGTAGTGATGTGCTCGCTTGAAAAAAGTACTAAGCTCCAAAATGTATTGTTTATTTTATTATTTGAATAAGTGAAAACTCTTTGTACAAACAATAGCCTATAGTCAGTGTCTTTAAGTGATATTTCATTGCAATTTCAAGTAATTACAATGGCATCGAACTAAAATACAACATTCACTGCTTTCTGTTTCTTAGATGTGTTAATTCTAAGTATATACGTAGTCACATATTCCTGTCATCCAGTGTCAGAGTCTGATCTTAAATGCCTCATAGCATGTGTGAATTATTTGTGGCCTTGCTCATTGATTTTGCAGTGTGACAAAATGGAAACCAAAAGCCGCTGCAAGAACTGGGAAAAGTAATTACAGATTTCCTGTTTATGATATGCTCTATTGCCTGGCTATCTTTACTCCTCCAGAACTCTTGGTTTTGTTTGATCTTTTACGGGAAACTCCACTGTAGAGATTTTATCTTGGGTGGAGTGAGTTCATGCATCCCAGAAATGTTTCTCTCCAACTATTTTACACCCTTACATACCACCTCTACTCTCCTGCCAAGAAGAAACTTAAGAGGTGATAAGTAAAGGAGGAGGATAAGATACATTTGAGCTTTTTTCTTCAGGATTTGTATTTCAAGAAATTATTTTTATCAAAGCTGATACGTGATATCAGACTTGTGTTCATGTTGAATTCATTACAGAGTACATCCATCAAAACATCCATTCATGGATAATGCCAGTAGGGAATACATTTGTGATCAGTCGACTCTTCAATCTCTGGAGACTGGATTGAAAGCATGTCCATTATGTCTGATCTCCTGCAGTAATGTGTGTACAAACCCTTCAATTGTAAAGGAATGACCGCTTTCATTTTATTCGACCTGTCAGAGCTTTAATAGAGCTTAATATTTTGATGTGTTTACAAAACGACTAGCAGCTTAAAACTGAAAGCAGTCCAGGAAACACATGTGCATCCTGTACTGGACCTCTTGTCCAGTCCGCAAGTAGAGAAAGTACATTCAGTACACTCTGTGCTTGAACTCATACACTTGTTTTGTTGTTTGAATTTTGAACTTGAAAAAAATCTTGGATTTGAGACAACATACATGCCAGCTATAGCAATATCATAATAACAGTGTTTAAACATTCAAACTGAAATTGATAAATGTAGGCTATAATAGGCCTATAAGCAAGGTTAATACTGTAGCCTATATACAAACTTCTCATCAAAATAAATAGTTATTCAGCTTTCTTTAAATTAAGAAAGAGAAACACACCACTATATATGATTAAATTACTGTGTTACTATAGTTTCATTGTGTTACAGTTAGCCTACAATTCGACTTTTTCGTTGTAATGAGACAAATAAATAGCCTAGATGTACGACTCAACTAGCGCTTCTTGATGACGTGCATTGATTGGATTATAGGAGCCTGTAGAAAGGGGATTTCTGTAAACAGCTTGTAGCTTCCCTCCCTCGCTAAGAGGATTGGGAAACTATCAGTTTCTGGCTTGTGTAGCGACTGAAGCCGTCTCGTTTGTAGTTCAACAGCAGTGCATTTTTTCCCCCATCTTCCACTGAACTTTTAACTGGCACTGAAAACCTGAGGAGAACAAGAAGAAGAGCTGGAGGATGAGCACCAAAGCGGGCATCGACTACAGCGTGTGGGATCACATTTATGTGTCGGACGATGAAGATGTTACCAGTCCGTACGTCGACACACCGAGCTTATTCCGAATGAGACATCGGGTCAGCAGTGCAACTTGTTACTAGTTACCAGTAGGCTAGTTGAGATGAGATGAGATGAGATGAGATTCAACTTTATTGTCATTACACATATACAAGTATAGAGTAACGAAATGAGGTTTGGCATCTCACCAGAGGTGCAAATAAGCAGAAAGTGCAAGAGTCTGTGCTATGTACAGTAATTACAAAATTTACAGATGTAGACTAAAAAAAGTGAATTATTAGGTATATATGGATGGCTGGATTAATGGGATGCTATAAATATAAATAAATGCTATAAATATAAGTGTATTCTTAGGATTATAATATATAGATTAAGGTGCAGTGAGCATGCTATACTAGTTTACAGATAATATAAAGAATATGGACATATTGTACAGGTCGATAACTTATTGAGGTGATATGAACAAACTATAATACAATAATACAGGTGGATGAGAGATGTGTGTGTGTGTGACCAGGAGGAGTGGTGGGGGGATGATGGGTGTGAGGTGATATGCAGGGGAAAGGGGGGGGGGGGGGTCAGCAGGGGGCGGAGAGAGAGAGGGAGAGAGAGAGAGAGACAGAGTTCAGAGTTCGGGGGGGGGGGGGGGGGGGGGGGGGGGGGTAGAGTTCAGTAGAGATAGAGGTAGAGTTACTAGTAGTAGTGACACAGAGCCACAACCTCTGGAAGAAGTTGACCAAGCCCAGGTGTTATGCAGAAATCTGTAACCTTCTGATTCTGTGACCATAAAGGGCCTTTTCACTCTAAATGAAATCTTCTAGCATATACCAAATCAAGTCCTTATTTTTTTTAGCAACAGTTACAACTTGTATACAGTATAGTTACAATTGTAACATGTAACATAAGGTTGCATTGTAAAACATATTTTGAAAAAATAGTTACAATATTATAAAGGTGAAAAAATACTGCTACAGTTTAAAACAATAGTTAGCGTATATGATAACTGTTACAATATACAATAAATTTGATATTACAACAGGCTTTACAAGGAAAATGAAAACACAATTTAAAGGACAAATTATATAGCCTTCAAGCATGTATAATTAAATGTCAAGCTGACAACATACAAGATAGGCTATCCCAAGGCTTAAAGGGAAAGTGCAATACATAGCCTAAATGTTTTGGTAATGGTTTTGTAGGGCTTTGATTTTCAATTTTCTCAAGTTCAAGTTATATTATTCTCAAGGTCTACTTACTAGATGCTTCCAGAGCTTACAGTCACATTGCATGGTTGCATGGCATTGACAAGCCAAAAGCTCAGATTTCTAGAGCTTTCCACTGCATTTCATGGCAGTCTTTGTCCACTCATGGATGACGACACAGCTGAATCTAGGGCTTTGTAAAAGTGTAGCTTAGGGGGTTAGAGCACTTACTAGCTAACTTTTCTGCATTATAATATCATTGTTAGTATATTTTAAGGAAATAACAAGACTTTAGGCTCAATAACAATGTTTGTTGTGTCCTCATACTTAAAAACAGATAATTGTGTTACTTGTTCAGACTCTAGAAATAATGCTATCAAACATTCACATATCCCCTTTCAACATTCCTCAGGATCAGGGAGAGCCAACATTTTTGGCTCGAGTCCCTTTAAAGTGTCCACATGGGAACTGTTGAAAATGGCTCTGTGGTTTATGACATACCTGCCATAAGCCTGAGAGATGTCATCTGTAAAAAACAAAGATTTTAACAATAGATCACAAGTAATAATGGATCTATTATGATTGAACAGCAAGGTCAAGCTCCATTAGTATGGCCCTGGTTCTAGAGTTTAGACTCCAGTTTGTGTTGTAGTCTTAAGAATACCTCTGATTTCCCTTATCTGTTTTTCCTGATTTTAATAAAAATCTGATGTCTGCAAGGAATCAAAGTTTGCTGAGTGAGAGGTGGGAAAGGCAGAATAATGCAATCTGCTAATATGTTTGATTTTCTAAAGGCCTACTGTCGCATGAGGTTTAACATCATTGTTCTTTTTAACTAATGCATGCGGGCGTCTCAACATGTTTGGGTTCTTGATGACCACATGAAGCTGAAAAAGTCATTCTAACAGATGCTCTACAGATGTATTTATTTTGTTATTATTCTATTAACTAGTTCCCATGATATTTGAAATTCTTGTCCTACATCAGATTCTGATTAATTAATGATATTAAAATAAAAAGAACAAAGCCGGACCAATATGGGATTTGGTTATGAGTTTTGTTAAGCATGGGGTCAGAGTTCAAGTTTCTCTGCTGAACAAAGTTCATTATGAGACAGTATCTAAATAACGTCTAGCACTTCTCTTTATTTTATGTTCTGCAAAAAAGTTCAGAATCAGTATATATGGTAACAAAAATGACGATACCAATATTTCCCTGATTGGTCAACATCAGGTATTCTAACCGCTTACCAATAGGCTATACTGGTCTGGCTCCTGAGAAAGTCCTACCATCAAAAAAAAAAGAAGCATATAAGTTCTTAGTTGTATTAAGTCTGTTTTTCTCTTTTGCGCATCTTTTAAATTTGTGTTTTCCCTCCAACATCCTCTTCTCAACTCGTCTCATATTTGTTTTATCGATATAACTTCTAATTTTGGTCTTTATATTTATTTTCATTTCTTAACTTCTTTGCACTCTCCATAACAGTCCAGGAAGGAGAAAATGGCTGAGTTTCAGCAGAGAGGGGAAGACCTGGAGTTTAACTTTGCAGAATGCAAGACCCTTATAAAGGAAGTCCAGGGACATCTTAAAAAGCTGGAAGAAGAAAAGCAGGAGGGCGAGGAGGACGAGGAGAGAGAGGTTGAGTTGAAAAGGGTCCAGGCTGAGCTGAAAAAACTGAAAAAAGATGAAAAGTCATATGAAAAATCCATCGAAGAATACCGACGAGAAGAAAAGAAACTGCCTTGGAATGTGGACACTCTCAGTAAAGAAGGATTCAGCAAAGTAAGCCAGGGTCGTCAAGGTCACAATATTTAGTGTCACTTTACTTGTAAGCGTGCTGATTTATCTGTTTGTGTTTTGAAATCTTGTTCACCAGAGTGTTCTCAACATCAAGCCTGTGACTGAGGAGAAAACTGGGGAGGAAAAGGTGGAGAAGCACAAGACTTTTGTGGAGAAGTATTCAAAGGAAATCAAACACTTTGGTAAGCTGACCTGTCCCAGACGACCTGAGCGGTCTGGATGGTTTGTAATTAATCAGGAGGTCACTAATGTATTTTTGCGTTCTGGATCAGCTGCAGTTGTCTGACTGATTTTTTTAGGCAGACCTGTAAAGACACTGTTACAGTAATCAAGACGACTGAAGATAAAAGCATGGACAAGTTTTTCCAGGTCCTGCTGGGACATAAGTCCTCTAATTCTTGATATGTTCTTCAGATGATAGTAGGCTGATTTTGTAATTGTCTTAATGTGGCTTTTAAAATAGAGGTCTGAGTCCATCACTACGCCCTTATTTCTTGCCTGGTCTGTGGTTTTGAGTCTTACTGACTGAAGCTGATTGCTGACTCTTAGTCGCTCCTCCTTTGCTCCAAAAACAACAACCTCAGTTTTGTCTTTGTTTAGCTGGAGAAAAGTTTTGCACATCCACTCATTGATTTGCTCTATGCATTTACCCAGTGCTTTTATGGGACCATGGTTGCCTGGTGACATTGTAATATATATTTGTGTGTCGTCTGCGTATGGAACCTTGGGGAACTCCACAAGTAATTTTTGTTTGCTCAGATTTGAAGTTACCTATAGACACAAAGAAGTCATTGTCCTTTAAGTAGGATTCAAACCAGTTTAGTGCTGTGCCAGAAACTCCCACCAAGTTTTCCAGTCGGTCGGGTAATATATTGTGGTCAACTGTGTTGAACGCAGCACTGAGATCAAGTAAAACTAAGACTGAGGTTTAAACGGATGTCATTAAACACTTTAACCAGAGCTGTCTCAGTGCTGTGATTTTGTCTAAAACCTGACTGGAAGACATCGAAACAGTCGCTCAGTGTCAAGAAGTTATTTAACTGTTGAAAAACAGCTTTTTCGATTATTTTACTTAAAAAAGGAACATTTGATATCGGCCTGTAATTGTTCATTATTGACTTGTCCAGATTGTTCTTTTTTAATCGTGGCTTGATGACTGCTGTTTTTTCAGGGCCTGTGGGAAGACACCTGAGAGAAGAGACAGGTTTACAATTTGTAACAGATCTGGAGCCATGACTAGGGAAACTTTTTTGAAAAAACCTGTTTGCAGAATATCAAGACAGCAGGAGGAGGAATTTATTTGTTGTATAATGTCCTCCAGGTTTTTAAGGTTGATTTGATTAAATTGTGTCATGGGGCTTATGTTGGTTTTAAATGGACATAGCACATGTCCTGATCCTGATGATGAGTTACTGACAGTTTGTCTAATTTTTTGGATTTTTTTCAGTAAAGAAGGTGGAAAATGTATTACAGGCCCTAGAATGAAATTCAGATGCTCCTGACACAGGAGGGTTTGTTAGCCTGTCGACAGTAGCAAACAGGGCACGAGCATTATTATTGTTTCTGGTGATGATGTCAGAGAAGAAAGATTGCCTTGCATTCCTCAGTTGTGAATTATAAATGTGAAGTCTCTTTTTGTAGATGTCATAATGAATCTGGAGATTAGTTTTACGCCACCTGCGTTCAGCTTTTCGACAATCTCTTTCCGTTTCTTACCAGTGTCGAATTTCTCCATGGAGACAACCTTCACCTTAGTGGGAAACGAAGATCAACTCAAATACTAATTTAAATAAACACAACAAAACACAGTTTCTTGCTGAGCTCTCCCTACTCCAAAAGCCTCTCTCCTCCTGAACCAGCACTGAGACCAGGCGCTCCACTTATAGAGTTCAGTAGCTTCATCTGGGTAGAGCTGGAGACTACAGTAGGGGAGGAGTGACAAACACTACATGGAAACATACAGCCGTAACACCGGCACACACTAAAGCGAAGTGAACCCAAGAACCCAGTTATCATGCAAATAAGTGCAAGGACGGAAATCTAAACAGCTACATTCCACTTTTAGAAATAGTTTTCATTAAAAAAATAAAGAGTCGAATAAAAATAGTACTATTTCTAAATAGTTTCAATTGACGTAAATGAAATGTTTCTCATTTATAAATCTTTTTAAGAGATCAAACATCTCAGTTGCCCTTTGTGTAAAAAAATGACACTCCATCCAGACTATCAATAAATAAAGAAGTATTCCCAGTTACATTCAAATAGCATAATAAACAAATGTAGACAGGGCCTGTGCCTAACCCAGTCGTTCCACCAACACCCCCCTGTGTATTTAGTGGTCATTGGTTGATAGCTCTTGGTTACTGCAGCACAGCCTAATAACAGACTTTGGTATGTACATACTAATTTAATCTTTGTATGTATTAATGAGAGGGAATGTCAGGGTTAAAATGGTTGAACATGATGTTTTTTTATTTCTACGTCATGTGTTGCCTTCAAGGGCAGTGCTTTATATATGTATGTGTGAGAACTGGAGATGGATGGATGAAGCCATGCTACGCTTTTGGCCCTTCTTTGTATGTGAGCTACAAAAACTGCAGGACCACAAACTCAGCAAACACGGGTTAACATCTGGTGGCTTTTAAAACTTCGAGCGCTCCTTCCTTTCACAGACCAGAGCACCACAAACACTCACTGATATTAATAGTTTTAGTGTCACATGTGAGCAATTAGAGGACAAGAAGTCAGTATGTGTTTTCCAGTCTGTTTACTCCTCTTCATGAATAAATTTTATTGTATCATAGGCTGTCAAAAAATAGCAAAGCAAGGTCAAATATTTTTTAATACTCCAACATAAATCTACCTTTTTGCTGTAGTTTGTCCAACTGCTTGATTGTGGTATTTCTTTAATATGTTATTGTTGCAATACCATGTTATTCAGAGAGTGACATTCATTACATGAGTTTATTTCTTTTATGTCATTTTTATTTGATATAAGGCAAAATGTTCTCATACTTGTGTTATTTATACATATTTATACATATATTGACATGTTCTCAGTATTTATTTGCTCGTTTTACCCTGATTTTCTAAAATAGAGACTCTACTTTGTAAACATTGCTCTAATATAATGTTGAGGTATTCAAAATGTCAGTTTTAAAAAAAGAAAAGTTAAAATGAAAGAAGCTTAAGTCACATTACAATGTTTTCAGTTCAAAGGTTATTACAGACTCAAGGTCCAGATAAAAGACAACATCAACAAAGCACATCATTTTTTTTTCATAATTTATTTACAGGAAAAAAAAGGGATCAGTATCGTACCGTGACTCTTAAATGTTGAATTGGCACTACAGCCAGTTATCATAAATATGTTCAGATTTGTTTGTTCAAACAGCCATTATGCAGAATACTGTGTGTTATGATCACCGACTTAGTGAATTTAATCTGGCATCAGAACCAATGTCTCCATAACTGTCTGGGACTGATAATGGACTGTTCTGTATCTGATGTTGGACAGAACCAAGATGATTTAATTCTCAGAGGTACCAGGAGGGCAAATCATTTCATACACAAGATTACGCAAGACAGCTTGGAGAGTATTGACTCAGGCAGTCACAAACATCTCACACATCTGCACTGCATCATCTTGTTTTTTTATCATCATTATGAGCTGCTTGTAGTGTCTGCAGGCTTGCTTTCTTAATTTGTCCATAAGTTTCCAGTTTTCAAAGGTGTACAATAATGCTCTAAACAGAGACATCTTCACGACATCCAAACACAAACTAAACCTTCGAGCAAGGGCATTTGCTTTATGCAAACATCTTGCAACATTTCCTGTAAAGATCATCATTGGTTAGTTTTTCTGTAATAAGATGACCAAGATGAGTTTAAGTATTAATAAACTTAAAAAATGCTTGGATTTGAATATGAATGGAGCTGAATTTGATTATGGCTTTAAGTTGGATGTGCTTGTGTTGTGCACCAGGTATGTTGCATCGCTGGGATGACAGTCAGAAGTATCTGTCAGATAACCCACATCTGGTGTGTGAAGAAACTGCTAATTGCCTTGTTGTCATCTGTATTGATTATGAGATTGATGAGGTGAGTGCTGTAAGAAAAGTTTGTACATGTAAAGTGAAAAAACAACATCACATGAAGCCATCTAAAGAATCTTTGTACTTGCAGAAACATGCTCTGATGGAGCAGGTGGCCCACCAGGCCATAGTCATGCAGTTCATCTTGGATTTGGCTCGGACGCTAAAAGTCGACCCAAGAGGATGCTTCAGAGAATTCTTCTCGAAGATTAAGGTTGCAAAACATACTTACTCACACCTGTAGCCATGTTGTATTTTTTGGTATATTTGTGGGGTTTTTGGAGTTAAACTAAACGTTCCTTTTTTGTCAGACTGCGGACAAGCAATACCTGGACATGTTCGACCATGAACTGGAGTTGTTGAAGAAAAGGATCCGCAGCTGTGCACAGAGTCGTATGGAGAGCGCTATGAAGGAGCTAGAGGAAGAGGAGAAGCAGAAGAGACTGGGCCCAGGTGGTTTAGACCCTGTAGAGGTTTATGAAACACTGCCAAAGGTAAACACACACATGCAAGCAAACACTGAGTTCCTGTTATAGACAGTGATTTACAAAGAATGGAATGTCTGTCCTGGGACATCCAATATTAAATTGTCATATTTTTAAAACAGGTTTGGTTACTTCTTTTTTTTATCTGTAACATGTGTTTGTATTACTGTAGTTGTCAATGGTTATAATTTCAATACAAACAAATAATTGTGTTTAATATATTAAGTCAAATTTAAAAATAAAATCAGTTGAATATAAGCTCATGACAAACCACAAAAGATCTATCTATCTATCAATCTATCTATCTATCTATCTATCTATCTGTCAAACGATCGTGAATGTGGTTTTCTTTGTAGATTAAACTGCTTTTTACGAGTAATGTACTTTACATTATGTTTTTATTTTGACAGTTGAGTGTGGTGAGAGAGGCTGCCGTTTTTTCACAGATTTGAAAACAGTAGTTTTGGAAGTAAATATTTGTGCAGTCTATCGATATGAACCATGCTGCCATTTGGATAATCAGAGTAGTCAATACACAGCTTAGCAGAATTGACTCCCACAGTCAGGCATGAGCTCACTGTGCAAGGTAAACAGCATTTATACATAGCTCTTCGTTTAGCTTTGTTATGAGATTGCTTAAAGTCTCAATTGATTTCACAGACATGAAGCATTTTGATTTAATGACATAAAGTCCACTTTTCCACTAAGGACAATTGTTTTTGGGTGGAAGTGATCATAAACTGGTGTGATTGTCATTGAAGTTTTTTTTTTTTTTCTTTTTTTTTTTTTTAGATTTAAGTGCTGCCTCAGCACCTCATAAACACTTTGGTGTGTTTCATTTCACAGGAAATACAGAGGAGCTTTGATGAGAAGAACATTCAGATGCTGCAGGAAGCTATAAACAAACTACACCCTTTGGTGAGTGTGATTGCAGCTGAGTCTCATCCTAAAACAAAAAGTAAATGTAAATGCTGGTCAATAAAATCAACCTAAAGAGAACCAGAAATTGTTTGACTGGCTCAAAATTCAACCAACATGTAAGCTTGTTAATGCACTCATTCTGTCTTGAACAGACGTTACTGTGTTTTCTTTCTTTCTACAGGAAGGAAAGTACCATCTGACGAGGTGCATTAAGTCTGGACTGTGGGTGCCTGAATCAGAAGAGGGCAATGACGAAGATGATGAAGACGATGAAGATGATTAATCAGAGAAGGAGGAACATACATGAGTTGTGATAAAGAAGTGGAATAATTCGATACACCTGTTTTTTGCTTTTATTTTGACCGACGTGACCTTTGAAAGTCAATACTGCTTGGTAGTTGACTGAGCGTGTTGAAGTTATTAAATTATTTATTGAAATAAACGGGTACAAGGCACAAACAATGCCAAAACAAACATGTTTATACTTTATACATTTAAAAAAAAAGCTATATTTTTCCCTTTAACCAGAAGTTCTATCACAAGAATCAGCTGATTTCATACAAATCCGCAATACAACACTTGACTCCTTTAACTCAGATTAAGCTACTGGGCAAGATCTAACGGACGATATTGCACCTCTAAAGTATAACTTTTAAGATACAAAAAAGGTCAATGATTCATATTTTAGCTGACAAAGTTAAATATTAATTCATGACTATGTGCTGATCAAATCAACTGCCTGCTCTTGCTGTTTTACTGTAGCCAACAGTGCCCTCTTCAGGCTGTTTGGAGAACGACAGCCCATAAATTACATCAGAAGTCTGTATGGTGAACAACAATCCATCAACTTATCTCATAAAATTTTGTGGTTGATGAAATATAAGACCACTGGCAGGCTATTTAAAATTCAATATGAGCTGGTATTAGTTATCCTCAAACTGAGTGTTGTATTCCCAAACAAAGTGGGTCAACACTCTGAGTTTGAATCCTCAAGTCCTGAAGTCTTCGAAGCTCCTGCAGACTTTACAAGGACCTTCTTAAGAAACCTGAATGCTGACGATTTTCAAAACCCACCACAGTCTATCCAGTCTGCAAGTGGCCTCAAAGTTAGGTTCTGCAGACCTCCAGAGAAAACCTCAAATTAATGCAATATGGATGGGATGTTACAGTTTTTTTAAACTTGTGTGTGTGTGTAAATAAAGTCCAGTACAACCAAATAAAACAAAAGCATTTATGAACTGCTGCATGTTAGGAATGTGGGACAGAAAATTAAAATGGTCTTAAAATATTATATAATATTTTTTTTAAAACTATACGGTCGTCAATTAATATAGATTGAACTCCAAAATGTAGATTAAAATGCATTTAAAGGTAAATCCAGAATAAAGTGATTTATTGCTGCTTTGTTGTAAAATTGTTGTAATAACATAATATTGGTAATGAAATATAGAAATAGGCAATATATGAGTAATGTAACAATATACAGAAACTATTGTCAGAGTATTTTTTGTGGAGTTTTTAACATCCACAATAAATCAGTCTTAGTTTGTGTTTAATTTATGAACTTTTCCACTGTAGTTGCTGTGAATCCTGCCTGGTGTTCTGCCTTACTGCTGCTCTCAATCGCTCTCACTTATATAATTAATTGCTGGGTTGCTTTCTTTCCCTCTCTCTCTCTCTCTCTCCTTTATAATTAATTGGTGGGTTTGATTTAGTGGTTATGTGCAGGATTTCTGAGGCAAAGCTTCTTTGTGCAGTCACTTTTGTAAATAGAAAACAATCAGCGCAGGCCTGGGGCATAAATCAAATCTCGATAATGCTTATAAAAGCCGATGGGAGTGGAACAGAGAGGCCCCACAGCTCCATGCAGAACTGCTCGAGTGTGTTTATTTCCATGTATCTAGAGATGTGTGGTCTTTTTTGGTCAGTGAATTTCAATGTTTTAACAAGAACTGAACAAGCTAAAGTTGGCAAGTATGATTTTGGAAAGGACAGCCCCCCCCAACACACACACCCAAAAACTTAAAAACTGTGTCATAATTTTTTTTTTTTAAATTTAAAGTAACAATTTAAAAAAAAAGAACAGACGGTCAAGAAATTAACAAGTCATCATAAGTAGAGGGTAATGCTTTATATGGTATAAAACTCATAAAAATCAATAAATTAAAAAGCTGTATGTATATCAGTCCCAAATGCATTATTCCTTAGTATTCAGGATTTGAAATCTGATTGGCGCCTACACTGTTATTCATTCAAAAACAAAAAATATTTTTTTTGTTGTTCAATAATAATTATAGCTTCATCTGTTTAGCACTTATTATGCAAAGAAGCAGCCCAAACATGATGGTGACCAAGTATTCAATAAAAAACTAATAAGACAGGAAGGTCTTCTACTTGCTCAAAAACTCAAGCCAATACTCATGTAAGAGGATGTCAAAAAGTTCTCCAAACATTTTAGATATCAAGACATCACTTCAGATTGAAATGATGATTATTGATTGCATGCTTGATCAAGAAGAAAAAATCACAAGTTTATTTATTGTACATTTTCTCAGATATTTCTAGCAATTCAATAAATGTTGAAGAATCTTTGGTCAGCCATTCCTTTTTATTGTTTTTACTTTTGTTTATTTTACAACCAACTAGTCACTTGTAAAACATATCTTCCTTAATAAATCAAGCTTTATTCAAGCTAAAGGGACAAATATAATGTGATTCTAGGCAGCGTCTCAAATGTGAGGATTTGCAATAACAACAAACAATAAAACATAAAAGAGAATAAATGTATACCCTGATGGAAATTATCCACTTTTTTCTGACATTAAAGTTTTAAATGAATGAGCTAAGCTGAAGTAAATGAATGAGCTGAATAAATGGACCACATGTCTTGTATTTTGCTCTGTAAATTCATAGTGTATCTTGAACACATAAAGCTTGTTGATTTTATCTCTCCAGCTTTTGCTTGTTAAGTATCAATCTACACATCTATTTTTGATCGACATTTAAAGAAAGGGAGAAGCATAACTCCTGCTTCATGGCTTCTAAGGGATACAAGTGCTGCATGTCCTTGAATGACTGTTTAAGGACACAGCAGAAAGAAAAGCAGAATAACAGGAACCATGGATCCCTGTTGATATGACCGCGGTGTTCCCGTATTAATGTGCTCTGTGTGTGTGTGTGGGTGAATAATGGAGAGCATCACGCGTGACTACTGAAGCACAGAATCTGCGTGTAGTTGCTATCAAGGGGCAAAAAAAAGCATGGGGGTACCGATGGACAGAGGAGGAGTGAGGCTGTTGTATGAGATTAATGGACACAGCGTGTGTGTGTGTGTGTGTGTGTGTGTGTGTGTGTGTGTGTCTGCGAAGGGAGGGGAGATGGGCTTCTCCACAGAGGCTGTTTTGGTGGAGTTGGTGGGGGGTGACTGGGGGAGACCACTGACTGTAGCAGGGGAGAGCGAGGAGAGGAGAGACAGGGAGGAGGGAGGGAGGCTGGTGAAGCCGCGGATATTCATGAAGACGGCAAGTGTTTTTTTTTTTTTTTTTCCTCGCACCGTGGTGACACACTGATCGTCTGCAGAGAGACAGAGGCAGCGGGGAAGGTGACGAGTGAAAGCAAGTAGACGAGGTCCAGCCCATCTTTCCATTGATCTTGAGGCGATCAAGGTGAGTGTGTTTTTATTCTTTACATGCTGCAGCCTGACCCTGTGTGTATGTGTGTGTGTGTGTGTGTGTTTGAGTGTGCGTGCGTGTGTGTGTGTGTGTGTGTGTGTGTGTGTGTGTGTGTGTGTGTGTGTGTGTGTGTGTGTGTCTGACACATATCTCATGCAGTGGGCTTGCAAACAGGCATGATGGCAAGGGCTGTCCTCGTGTCTGCATGGATTCACTGTCTTCCTCTCAGATAGAAATATATATATTTGGGTGTTTTTTTTAACAGAGGAGCAGGCTGGCTGGCAGCTTGATGCATTGCTGCTGGGTTTTATAAGCTGCTTCATCCGTAGAGGAGGTGGAACTGTTGGCAGCCATATGTGCTCAAATTCCTAATTGCCTGATTGTATTTCACTGTCACATTTGTTGATTTCTCCACACTGTTTTTTTTGTTTTTTGTTTTTTTTTAACTGAGCATGTATGCAGACTCTGGCGTGAGAGTGCCTTCATTGAGTGGGTGTGTGCTTGTTCATGACCCCTGCTAAAAGTCGTTTCCACTTCACTACCTGTCTGTTTACCAGCTCAATCAGAAACACCCTGACATGCTGAAGCTGTCCTATCCAATGGAATGAGGTCATCTCGGACTGCTCAGAGTAATTATATAACATCAGACAGCTTTGGTGTTGCGGTATCTGCTCAGAATTAGCCACAATGTAGGTACAGCTCCTGCAATGCCAAAATATTTGTCAGGACTGCCCCCTTTATGAGTCGACCAATCATTTGTCAGGACATGAGTCAACAAATTGTGATTTTTTTTCTGTTGTTTTTTCATGCACAAGAATATAAGAAAAACAAATAGATTTATTTTTTACTGAAAAGTCTTCATCAATCTACCGTACAGGTGGAGTACTGTTTACATTGGCTAAGGTTTTTTTATATTCAACAATTCATCAAAAGGAATAATTTAATGGAAACAGGACAGATAGTTCTAACAAAAGATGACTCAGAGAATCAGCTAACCATTTCTGTTCTGTTTTTTTTCCCCCACAGGGAATCTACACTGAAGAGGACACACTGAGAAAGATTCAAGGATGGATCCCAGCATATCAAACCTGGTTTCTGACATTCGGACTAATCTCTATGCAGACTTTGGATTTAACTGATTGAGCAGGCAATGGAAAACTGATCCGAGACTGGCTGCAAATCCATTCCCAAACTGGATCTGGATTATTAATGGTTGGGAAACTGCATTCATGTGGGATTGTGTGTGCTGTTTGGAAATGTCATGCAAACAATACTCCAAGTTGGATATTCATGGTGAGAAACTTCTGAAGGGCTTTCCTTTAGCTGGGACATCATGATCTCTTACCAGGTTATCCCTTTGTTTCATCTGGCCAAATTAAGACAATATGCAAGAGGACTTTTTTTCTCCTGGAAACTCCTAGCATAATTTAAAATGGAGTAAGATATTTGTTTTTTTATCTCATTTCTTCCAAAATAAATTGATCAAAACAAAGGTCGTCCACCTCAGACTGAACCTGGAGCCTCTGCGGGAGGCTTAAATGCAACGTTAGCACTTTAGCGTCAGGTTTGGACGCATGCTTTCAGCCACCTGAGGACCGAGGTGCAGACAGAGGCGGTTGGCTTGCTGAGTCAGCTCCAATGGGGGCCGGTTGTGACCCGGTCTGACCCCGGTTTGACCTTGCAGTGACCTTTGACCTCTCCGGTCCTGGCTCTCCACCTGCTTTGCTGCCTGGGTTCAGGAACGCTCCGCCCTGGGGCCCAGAACGAGCCAATCAGGATGAAGAAGAGCCGCAGCGTGCTGTCTGTGACTGGAGAAGAGGTGAGAGGGAGAATATAAACAACCAGGGATGTGTACACAAAAAAATCCAAAAATATTTGTTCTACGACAGTATATTCAAGGCAGAGCTGATAGTCAGACTGATCTGTGTGTGAGTGTTTCCTTGAATCCTTACATGACACACAGACCCCATGACTTTCACACATCCAAGGCTCCCTTTGTTCTTGTTGTCAAGGTCTGTGGACGCACTTGAAGTCGGATGGTCAGTCTGTCTCCTCCAGCCTCCACTCACACAGTGTGAAGGCAGTGAGTCATAGTCCTTTATTTAAATGAGCCTCAGCTAAATATGTCCTCTATGTAAATTTCCTGTTATATATTAAAGATATCATAACAAAAAAGACGATACCATTAATCCTTTAGCCGCTCTTTTATTGATAATGAGTGGCTTTGTGTATCTTGTGTGTGAAATGTATGTGTATGTGCAAGCATCTTTCCACATCTGGCTCTGGACGACATCAAGCGCAGCATGGAAGCAACACGGCACTGTTGCCTAGCAACTGCTACCATTCCCCTAGTGTTTTGTTGCTACGGTACTGCAGTGCAGATCAGCCTCTTAGTGCTCGGTCTGTAGAGGCCTTATCCCAGACACACACACACACACACACACACACACACACACTTTTTGTCCTTTTCAGAATCAGAATATTGCAAGTCAACATGGTTTGATAAAAGTTTTTTTTTTTTCTGACTATTAATTTTTATTTTAAGTATAATGCTTTTCTTTATTATTTTAGAAAAATAAAAAAAGTGTTTCATCTGTTTCACCTTTTCCTCCTTCTCTCTCAGGGGAATGACACAGATATCACAGGTGCAGTGGAGAAGGCGGAGTCATCTCGCTACAGCCGATCTTACACGTCTGGAGCCACGTTGGGGGCCGAGCTACGCAGAGGGAGGAGCAGAAGGCTGTCATCTAGTCTCCAGGTATGTACGGTAAAGGAAGCATGTGCGCATTCAACTACTTTGGGACTGTGTGGTTAAAGTGTCCCCCCCCCCCCACCTCATGTGAATGTAGTAATAAAGTAGCACAATATTTACAAATAATAAAAACACGCTAATCTTTTAAGAAAATATAATACTGTGGTTTGTATTAGTTGTTATTGCCAGTGCAGAGATACATTGGCTTCCATTCATTTTGGTCCTGTATAAGGAAATGCGTGTGTTTTTTTTATTCTACCAGACATCAGCTACATCTTTGGTTCTTTAGTTTTTAGTTTAGTTTTATTAAATTAGTTTTATTATTAGTTTTTTCTTTAGTTTTTTTCTTTTCCTATTAATTGAGTCCTTACCGCAGTGACCTTGGTTTGATTTCAACCTCAACCCTTTTTGCTGCATGTCATTCCCTCTCTCCCCCCACCTTGCTGCCCATCTATTGCTTTTCTGATCTAATAATACCCATATAAAAGAAGATAAAGTATTGTTTTAAAATTATGCTGCTTACCTATTAAGCACCTAGTGGCAGTTATTCTCAACAAGTCCTTCCTTCTTATTCTACAGGTGCCTTGCTGGCTCCGCCCTCGAGATCGAACTCGTTCGCCAGAGGTCCTGAACAACGTTTCGCGTCCTACAACTCTTCCCCTCCGCATTCCACCACGCATCTCCATCACACAAGCAGACTCCGACAGGTTTGCACACAATCAAACATCTTTTTTCCAAAACATTTTCCTTTACTCTTGCAGGTAACATTTTAAATGTTCCCTTCTTCTCTCTCTCCAGTTACGAAGCAGAAAATGGCGTGTCACCAGGTCACACACCGCTGGGTTCTCAGAGTCCAAGCCTCACCCTGCACCCCTCCTTCCCCCAGGGCCAAAGGAGAGAGTCCTTCCTTTACCGCTCTGACTCGGACTACGACATGTCGCCCAAGACAGTCTCAAGAAACTCCTCCCTTGCCAGCGAAGGGTGAGTGAGACTCTTGCAGATAAACAAAGAGAATGCGTGAGAGACAGTTTGCATGTGTGTACCCTAATGTCTCCTGTGCTATCATCACTGCTTCCTCTCTTGTTTGTAACTATCTCAGGCACACTGGAGAGGACTTCATTGTCACACCTTTTGCCCAAGTGAGTCTTAGATACTACACTTCATGCTTTGCTTTATCTTTATCTATATCTGTATTTGTTCCCTTGTTATTATATACTGAGATACTCTTTGATCATTTAGGTTCTTGCCAGTCTGCGATCAGTACGGAGCAACTTCACCATTCTTGCCAACGTCTCAACACCGACAGTCAAGTCAGTACCAACTAATGTTCTGAAATGTTTCAGTTATGCACGGAATATTATGTTGTTATTTGGGAAACCAGTCAGAGATGTATTTCAGACTTTCAAATATCACTTCCTACTATAAATAAATAATTTGACTTGAGATTGGGACAGTAGAACATAACATGGAACAAAAAGTAAGGAAATTTGTGTTTGGGAGATTATTTCTTTGTTTTAGCAATGCTTCTTGGCAATACATCTTATATTTGCATTTGTGGGATAAGCAGCAGAGCCAAGTATGTGGGTTGCGCCCATGAAAAACTTGCCAAATCTTCTCTGCCAATGCCAAACAGCTTATTCTGCTGTTGACTCTTTGTTTATATTGTAAAAAAAAAGTGCTTTCTGGCCTTTATTAGATAGGACAGCTAAAGAAAGACAGGAAATATTGGGAGAAGAGAGAGTGGAAGATGACATGAAGCACATGGCAGAGGTCAGATTAGAAACCACAGCCACTGCACTGAGAACTATAGCATCTGTACATGTGGCGCGCGACATAACCGCTTGGCTATCGGTGCCTCAAAACAATACAAGTTTTTAAATTAAATAATAATGATAATTATAATTTCTATAGGCTGCAATTACTGTCTTCAGAAATATATTACTATAAATCTGAAAAAAAAAACTTTCTACAAAGGAATTTAAACAAGGTGAGATGGTTACTTACTTTTTTGTCATTTCAACAGGAGGTCTCCTCTGGGTGGGGTGTGCGTCAGTCCCAGGGCGTCGCTATCAGACCAGCAGTACCAGCAGCTTGCCCTCGACACACTTGAGGAGCTAGACTGGTGTTTGGACCAGCTGGAGACCATTCAGACACACCGCTCTGTCAGTGAGATGGCCTCAAACAAGGTACAAGGACCTCACCTAACCTACACATCAGCAGGCTTGCATGGGATTATAAAAAATAAAAATGTTAAGCATTTGTCAAATATGATTACCGTACTTAAAATCATTGTAATTCTTTGGGTGTTATTTAAAATGAATATACAATTTTCATCTCAAAAAAGTGAAGTGATCAGTACATCATTGAGTTGTGTCTCTGTTTTGCTCTCATTCTGCCACAGTTTAAGAGGATGCTGAACCGGGAGCTGTCCCACTTGTCAGAGATGAGTCGCTCTGGTAACCAGGTGTCTGAATACATCTCCAGCACCTTCATGGGTGAGAAGGACCGGAATCATGATTTCTGTCTACACATCATCTGTGACACTCTGCCGAATAAAAAACCATAAATCCCTCTGTATGTTTATGTCCATCAATCCATAGACAAGCAGAACGAGGTTGAAATCCCGTCTCCGACCCTGAAAGACAAATCTATGAGTCACATCAGTGGAGTGAGGAAACTGTCTCACAGCTCCAGCCTCTCTAGCAATTCCATGCCTCGCTTTGGTGTAAACACGGACCACGAGGATGAACTAGCCAAGGTCTGGATGTGTCTATTTTACTCTGACTCACTCAAAACAAGTCACAAAAATCAATCCCTATCCAGACTTGAACTGAGCTCTGTGAAGGCTGAAAACATTTACATAATCTCAAATTAAAGGTCATCTTTAAGGACCTCAGAAGCTCACCAGAAGAGTTTTTTGTGTGTGGTTTTACTTGTATCTTGGCTTGATTTTCCCTTCCAGCAGTAAAGTAAAGATTATATTTATTTTTGTGTTTTAGTTCTAAAGCTTTTTCAGTATCATAATGAAACTAAAGAAGAAATGTCCTGCTGTACATTTATTTGATACAACTTATTGCTTAAAATTGTTAATGCTTATAGATTGTTTTATAAAATGTCAGAAAGTATTGAAATAAAATTAAAATAGCAATTAGCCAAATACCAAGAAAGATTTTTCCATTGATTGTTCTGTCCATGAACAGTCTGAACCTTGCAATCAGGACATTTTCACAGAAGAAAGAAATCCAGTTATTTCTTTTTTGCCACATTTTTAAATAAAATGTTCCATGTTTGCACCAGCTCTCGAGCTACTACTCAAATACTGGTTTAATTATACTGGTATTGATATGATTGTTTGTTTCAAAGTTTGCTCTAGAGGACCCTTAAAACATGCATGTTAGGTATATTTTTGTTTTCTAAACGTGTGGGTTTCTGACTCATAAAAACACATTATGTCTGTTTGTGTTGTGTCCGAGCAGGAATTGGAGGATCTAGACAAGTGGAGTTTTAACATATTCAGAGTAGCCGATTTCTCCAACAACAGACCTCTCAGCTGCATCATGTATGCCATCTTCCAGGTAAACAGACGTGGGCGTGTGAGGTGTGTGTGGGATTGCTCTCACCTGAAGTGTTTGTGGGCTTGTTTAAATACACAACATTTTCCCTACAGTGTGTTTTTGAGGCCCTGTTTACACCTGGCACTCCACTTGGGGCAGCTGTGGCTTAGTTAGTAGAGTTGATCATCTCCTAAACAGAAGGTGGGATATGCAATCCCCAGCTCCCCAGCTCCTGCAGCTACATGTCTGATGTGTCCTTGAGCAAAGA